>NC_039360.1:81200855-81259548 GCF_003573695.1 Papaver somniferum
CATCCCCCCCCACCCCCCCACCCCACACACACACTGACTTAAATTAATCTCAACGCCAATTATGAACAAAGAAATAATTTTAATCAGTATGGCTCAATATAAGAAAATCTTACGGAGTGTGTAGTGAAGTAATAACACAGAAGTGTGATCACGAGTAGATCGATACTGCAAAAAATTCTCATAAAGTTTCTTCTATTTTTAGTTTACAAAAACATAATAGATTTTGGAAAGTCAAGGGTACCCAAATACACCACAATCTTTTTGTTTCAACCTATAAGTCCTTTTACCAAGTGTGATCGTCTATGGACAAATTCGAGACAATACAACAACTTCGGTACGCACACTTTGTGTGATCGTCTATGGATACGAGATCGAGACAATACAACAGTCAAAGTGTGCTACTTGATAATAGGTTCGGTAATAACCAAACTCTATATGATCACTATCAAGTATAACGGAGTTAACGTAAACCAAAGTAAAAGACACAACAAGATTTTGTTAACGAGGAAACCGCAAATGCAGAAAAACCCCGGGACCTAGTCCAGTTTTGAGTACTCTCAGAATTAAGCCCCTATACAAAATCAAATACCAACTTCGTATGGTTGATACCAAGAAGACTACCCCTAGTTGAGACCAACTTCGTATACAAAATCAGTATCCCTGCGCCTTCGACTTCTAGAGTCACGCACGTGAATCACAAACTCCTTTGGATCGTATTTCAAATAGTAAAGGATGGAAAACTATTTGGTAACAACTCTTTTCAATCTATGTGATATGATTTTGACAAAGGCTCTTCCGTTTAATCTAATAAACTCCTTTGTCGGGTTTAGATCAATCCAAATCAATAACTTAGATTCGAATTTACAAGTATCTTATTCGGATATTTAAGAATACCACCAAATGATAATTGTCGATCTCACGCAACTAATCAATCGAATAAATCTGATTCTAGTTGGATCCCAGCCGATCAAGGTTTGTGCACAAAATTCACAAGATACGAAAACCAATTGAAAAGGCGAGGGTACCCAAATATACCTCAAGCTAAAAAAATTCCTACCTATAAGTCCTTTCTCCGAAAGTGATTGTCTATGGACTGATTCGAGATAATGCAACTAATCGGTTCACACTTCGTGTGATCGTCTATGGATACAAGATCGAGACAATACAACAACGAAGTATGTTTACTTGATAAAAAGGTTCGGACTTAACCAAACAGAATAGGACTGCTTATCAAGTAAATAGGAATTAACGTTTGTGTAATTTAATTTAATTATAATAAAACAATTATAATGTGGAAATATAAAGTAAATGACACAGCAAGAATTTGTTAACGAGGAAACCGCAAATGCATAAAAACCCCGGGACCTTGTCCAGAATTGAATACTCTTAGGATTAAGCCGCTACACAAAATTACACCAACTTCGTATAGTTGAGACCAAGTAACTAAGCCTATAGTTCACCTAGTTCCGTCTGTATTCCTTTGGTTCCTCTTCCAAACAGTAAAGGAACAACAAATCTGTTTGGTATCAAATCTATTCAACCAAGTGATGTGAGTCGGACAAAGGCTCTTCTGTGTATCTTAACATAAACTCTTTCGTCAGGTTCTTAGATCTATCTTATTCTCAATCACCAAAGGTAATTGTTAAGATTTTGCAATCAATACTTTTAATCACTTTGTATTGATGTCGATCTACACAACTAATCAATCCAATCTACCACAAGGATAAACCGATTATAGTTGGATCCTCTAATACCGAAACAAGTATTGTGCACACTAAAGAGTATGAACCCCATATCAGAAATCTTCAATATCTTCTTTGTCTTCAAATCTTCTTAGATCTTCAATAAACACCTGCACACAACAACTTGAATCTCTTGTGATCAATCGCGCACAGAACGGAGTCTGTTAACAATGGATTATCATAAGATCGTCTTTAGCACAAACAACAGTC
Source organism: Papaver somniferum (assembly GCF_003573695.1). Taxonomy (NCBI): domain Eukaryota; kingdom Viridiplantae; phylum Streptophyta; class Magnoliopsida; order Ranunculales; family Papaveraceae; genus Papaver; species Papaver somniferum. The sequence continues at coordinate 81,202,808 of NC_039360.1, forward strand.
TAAAGATCCCTGTCAAAACTTCGATCTAGTTTGAGTGAATCTTATATCAGAAGAGAAGATTCTCAAGCATAAAAAAACTAGGTGCAATCAAAGTTCAACCACCGTTAGTCAATCAAATCAATCAAAAACACAAGATAAACCGCAATTATCTAGTTTCCCACCAACGGTACTCGTAGAACTTCTCAATCCCAAAGAAGAATTTAAACTGAGCGGCCGTAAGAGATTTCGCCTAATTAGGTTGCTCTCCTCTCTGAATAGGTGGCTTCACCAGTAACAACACAACCGAGGAAGTTTGCTGTCACGAAGGATTAGTTTGCTAGAAATGCAAACTTCAAGTATTTATAGACAAGAAGTTTGGACACCAAGGAATTTCCAAAACCGAAAATATTCTCAAAGATATTCAATATATTCCAAATTCGATTTTCATAATTCCTGGAAATGCTCTGTCCAAAATAATAACCGGAAATCTCTTTGGAAAATCTCAACTAGTAAATGCACATTACTAATACTCATTTTCCTAAAATAAAATTAACAACCTTAATCAAAAGATTCTTAACTTATTTATATTTCGATCCTGGGATTTTCTTCCTGTAGCTATTAAGGAATAACTTTGAACAATAAAAGATAAACATTATTGTACATGTTCAAAGTATGCCGACATCCTTACTTTGTAAGTCCTCTTTCATACTTACAACCTTGAAACCGATTTGCCACACTTCCAAACAAGTTTAGGATTGGTTCGTCTGACTTTCAAGAACTATGCGATTGATTAAGAAACACTCAATCACAAAACATGGGTTTAACGGTTCTACCAAAACAAGTTTCGGTTCTACCTCCATGTGAGTATTGTGCGTAGTCACACTAGCTTTCCAAAATTCGGTTGACTAGGTACTAGGATCGGTTCCCCACATATATATGGTATATAACTTATATATGTTGCACATGTCCATAGGATCTGTTCCCCTTTGTCTAAAAACGTGTTGCACATGTCCATAAGATCGGTTCCCCTTTCTGCTACAAACTTGCTGCACCTCATACAAGGATCGATTCCCCTTTGTGATGTGTTGCACCTCTTCATAGGATCGGTTCCCCTTTAACCAGATTCGGTTTAACAAATCACAAACTCGATCATACCATCTCAGGTGATTACTTAAGATCGGTTTCACTAATAAAAGTCATACCAATACATAAGTCAGGCCTTTGTGAATAGTTTTACCAAGAACACAAACAAGTTGTGCCGGTTATACTAAATCACACATATTGGATATTCATAAGATATGCAATGAATAACAATCCCAATAGCTCCTGGCGATTTCCTTTTCGATTCATAAACAAGTTTATGAACTTACTTCCTTAAAACACATGTAAAACATTGTTTCCTAGGATGAAATCCTCACCTCATACCCATATATAATCACAATATCATTTAAACGATTATGTCGATGTCTTATCTACAAAGTTTAATGGTTAAGCAATAAACTTCATATTGTATTCCTTAATACTATGTCTATCTAGAGTGTTCATGCTTCACAGTTTCGTTTTCAATATGCACGACTTGAAAGATACGTTAGGGAATGAAACAATTCAAGTCAAATATCACTAACCTCAAGTGGAAGGATGATGTTGTCATTGTAGCTTCTTACTTCTTCACTTCTTCAAGTCTTCGCAATACTTGTAATGTCTCATATCCTAATACTTTCAAGCTAACCTATACGAAGTTGACTCTAGTACATAATCAAGCGACTCTTAAAATGACTCGAAAAGGAAATCGTCAGGCACTATTGGGATTGTTATTCATTGCATATCTTATGAATATCCAATAGGTGTAATTTAATTTAATTATAATAAAACAATTATAATGCGGAAATATAAAGTAAATGACACAGCAAGATTTCGTTAACGAGGAAACCGCAAATGCAGAAAAACCCCGGGACCTTGTCCAGAATTGAATACTCTTAGAATTAAGCCGCTACAAAAAATTACACCAACTTCGTATAGTTCATACCAAGTAACTCAACCTATAGTTCACCTAGTTCCGTCTGTATTCCTTTGGTTCGTCTTCCAAACAGTAAAAGAACAAATCTGTTTGGTATCAACTCTATTCAACCAAGTGATGTGAGTCGGACAAATGCTCTTCTGTGTATCTTAACATAAACTCTTTCGTCAGGTTCTTAGATCTATCTTATTCTCAATCACCAAAGGTAATTGTTAAGATTTTGCAATCAATACTTTTAATCACTTTGTATTGATGTCGATCTACAAAACTAATCAATCCAATCTACCACAAGGATAAACCGATTATAGTTGGATCCTCTAATACCGAAACAAGTATTGTGCACACTAAAGATTATGAACCCCATATCAGAAATCTTCAATATCTTCTTTGTCTTCAAATCTTCTTAGATCTTCAATAAACTCCTGCACACAACAACTTGAATCTCTTGTGATCAATCACGCACAGAACGGAGTCTGTTAACAATGGATTATCATAAGATCGTCTTTAGCACTAACAACAGTCTAAAGATCCCTGTCGAAACTTCGATCTAGTTTTAGTGAATCTTATATCAGAAGAGAAGATTCTCAAGCATAAAAAAACTAGGTGCAATCAAAGTTCAACCACCATTAGTCAATCAAATCAATCGAAAACACAAGATAAACCGCAATTATCTAGTTTCCCACCAACGGTATTCGTAGAACTTCTCAATCCCAAAGAAGAATTTAAACTGAGCGGCCGTAAGAGATTTCGCCTAATTAGGTTACTCTCCTCTCTGAATAGGTGGCTTCACCAGTAACAACACAACCGAGGAAGTTTGCTGTCACGAAGGATTAGTTTGCTAGAAATGCAAACTTCAAGTATTTATAGATAAGGAAGTTTGGACACCAAGGAATTTCGAAAACCGAAAATATTCTCAAAGATATTCAATATATTCCAAATTCGGTTTTCATAATCCCTGGAAATGCTCTGTCCAAAATAGTAACCGAAAATCTCTTTGGAAAATCTCAACTAGTAAATGCACATTACTAATTCTCATTTTCCTAAAATAAAATTAACAACCTTAATCAAAAGATTCTTAACTTATTTATATTTCGATCCTGGGATTTTCTTCCTGTAGCTATTAAAGAATAACTTTGAACAATAAAAGATAAACATTACTGTACATGTTCAAAGTATGCCGACATCCTTACTTTGTAAGTCCTCTTTCATACTTACAACCTTGAAACCGATTTGCCACACTTCCAAACAAGTTTAGGATTGGTTCGTATGACTTTCAAGAACTATGCGATTGATTAAGAAACACTCAATCACAAATCATGGGTTTAACGGTTCTACCAAAACAAGTTTCGGTGCTACCTCCATGCGAGTAATGTGCATAGTCACACTAGCTTTCCAAAATTCGGTTGACTAGGTACTAGGATCGGTTCCCCACATATATATGGTATATAACTTATATATGTTGCACATGTCCATAGGATCGGTTCCCCTTTGTCTAAAAACGTGTTGCACATGTCCATAAGATCGGTTCCCCTTTCTGCTAAAAACTTGCTGCACCTCATACAAGGATCGATCCCCCTTTGTGATGTGTTGCACCTCTTCATAGGATCGGTTCCCCTTTAACCAGATTCGGTTTAACAAATCACAAACTCGATCATACCATCTCAGGTGATTACTTAAGATCGGTTTCACTAATAAAAGTCATACCAATACATAAGTCAGGCCTTTGTGAATAGTTTTACCAAGAACACAAACAAGTTATGAGCGGTTATACTAAATCACACATATTGGATATTCATAAGATATGCAATGAATAACAATCCCAATAGCGCCTGGCGATTTCCTTTTCGATTCATAAACAAGTTTATGAACTTACTTCCTTAAAACACATGTAAAACATTGTTTCCTAGGATGAAATCCTCACCTCATACCCATACATAATCACAATATAATTTAAACGATTATGTCGATGTCTTATCTACAAAGTTTAATGGTTAAGCAATAAACTTCATATTGTATTCCTTAATACTATGTCTATCTAGAGTGTTCATGCTTCGTAGTTTTGTTTTCAATATGCATGACTTGAAAGATACGTTAGGGAATGAAACAATTCAAGTCAAATATCACTAACCTCAAGTGGAAGGATGATGTTGTCATTGTAGATTCTTACTTCTTCACTTCTTCAAGTCTTCGCAATACTTGTAATGTCTCATATCCTAATACTTTCAAGCTAACCTATACGAAGTTGAATCTAGTACATAATCAAGCGACTCTTAAAATGAGTTTTGATTCACCAAAGTATGACAACCAAACTTGACATACCAACGCTTGGTGGGTTCAACCGAGCTATGCTCTAACACCAATAAGAAATCTTCTTCGTATTCAAATCTTCTTTAATCTTCAATAACCTGCACAACACCACTTGAATCTCTTGTGACCAATCACACACATAATGGAGTCTGTTAAAAATGGATTATCACAAGATATATTTAGATCTACAAACAGTTCTAAAGATCTCGTCTATACTTCGATCTAGTTTGAGTGAATCTTATATCAGAAGAGAAGATTCTCAAGAATAAACAAACTAGGTAAAATCAAAGTTTCAACAACCGTTAGTCAATCAAATCAATCGAAAACTAATAACACTGCAACTATCTAGTTTCCCACCAACGGTTCTCGTAAAGCTTATTGATCCCACAAAAGTCTTTAAACGAGCGGTCGTAAGAGATTTCACCTAATTAGGATAGTTTCCTCTCCGAATAGACGGCTCCACCAGAAACAACAAGAATATGAAGTTTTCCTGGATCTTAGGATAGTTTCCTAGAAATGCAAACTTAGGTATTTATAGACCAAGGATGTTTGGGCACCAAAGAATTTCCAAAACCGAAAATATTCTCAAGATATGCAATGAATGGAAATTTCGGTTTTCCTAATTCCAATAACTGCTTGTCCAATATTTCCAAAATCTCTCAATAGAAAATCTCCAATTTATTCTCTGGAGCTATACATTAATTGCTGGTAATTAATGTATATAAAATCAAAAACCTTAATTAAAAGATTCTTTATTTATTTCGGCACAAAATCATCTTGAGTACTAAGGAATATCCTTGAACAATAAATGATAAGAGTTAATGCTCATGTTCAAAGTATGTTGACATCTTTTCACTGTAAATCCATATTTCATATTTACATGGATTTACATTCTTGGAATCGGTTATACCACACTTCCAAACAAGTTTAGAATTGGTTCTCCAGTATTCCAAGACTACTATGTGATTGATAAAATAAAAAATCACATACATGGGTTCAATCGGTAGTACCAATCACTATGATCGGTTATACCTAAATATGGAAACACTTGTGATCGGTCACACCAGTCACTAGGATCGGTTACACCAGTTACAAGGATTGGTTCCATCTATACATGGTATTACTTGTGATCGGTCACACCAGTTACCAGGACCGGTTACCAATTACAAAGATCGGTCACACAACACTTGTGATCGGTCACACCAATTACTAGGATCGGTTACATCAATTATTAGGATCTGTCACACAAATTATAAAGATCGATCATACCATCACATGGTGATTACTTAGGATCGGTTACACCAATTAATAAAAACTAGTCATACCAAATCATAAGTCAGGCATTGTGATTAGCTATACCAAGATACATAACATAAGTTAAGATCGGTTCTACCATCTCACACATATTGGTCATCCAAAGATTTGCAAAGAATAGCCGGACCAATAAGCCTAATGATTTCCCTTTCGATTCACGAAACAAGTTCATAATTGTACTTACTTTAAACAAATGTAAAGCATTGTTTCCTCGGATGAAATCTTCACCGTAACCCATTCACATAATCATAACAAGATATACAAGATTATGTTGATGTCATATCTACGAAGTTCAAAAGATAAGCGATACACTTCGTAGTCTAATTCCCTAATACTGTGATCATCTAGAGTATTATAAAATATGTACAGTATATACAGCTTTCCAGTTATGTTTTCAATATAGCACGACTTGAAAGGTATGTTAGGAATGAAACAGTTCAAGTCAATATTACTAACCTCAAGTGCTAGGATGATATCAGCGTTGTGGTTCACTACTTCTTCACATTCTTCAGGTCTTCTGAGTAATACTTGTATGTCTCAACATTCCTAGACTTTCTAGTCTAACCTTAATGAAGTCGACTCTAGCATTTAATCAAGCGACTCTACATGGGTTTGACACACTAAAATATGACAACCAAACTTGACATATCAACGCTTGGTGAGTTCAACAGAGCTGTGCTCTAACAATCTCCCCCTTTGTGAATTTTAGTGACTAAACTCTTATTACATACAAATAAAAAAATTACAAAATAATTCATTTTACGTACGCTTGATTTCAAGTTTCAACAGCACAATAACCTGCATATACTCAATCAATAAATGTCGTTGTTGACATTTGAATAACAAAAGCTTTTACTCCCCCTAAAAGTAAGCTAGGTAATATCCAATCTGAACATCTTTGTTATCCCCCGTCACATAAGGTACGCTATGTAGTATTTCTCCCCCTTAGTGAATACAGCAACATGATATGTTTCTCCTCCTTAGTCAATGCTTTACTCTTTCGTTGGATATAACGTTTGAGCACAATCACCCTTTCCTTGGTGATTAAAAATCACTTGTTTACTCCATATATTTCTCCCCCTTTTTGTCACAAAATGACAAAGGTGTGAGTAAATAAAGGACAAACCGAAAGGATCTTACAAATCTAAAAGACTCGTAAACAACCTATAAGAGTTAAGCACGAAGGTTTCACATAACACTTTATATAACCAATATTAAGACCGAAAGTACAAGTAATTTAGTTTTAATATGTTATCAAGGAAACAATTGCCTGAAGCAATTTTCCCTAATAGTTTAACAAATCGACTAAGAAACTTAATTCCCTTGTTAAACCGATTGTTTATGCACAACCGCTTATTTCGATAAGACCAAAATAAAGATCAGAATTAACTTTATTTCTCTCACCATGTTCTAATTATTCAGACAATAAATTAGACCTTTCCCTTTACACACGACAAACACTAGGATAGTTAACTAGTTTTTCTTGTCAAGACATTCGATTAGACTTGAATAACCGAATCCTCCAATTTGATAAGTCTAACTAAGATCAGAATTAACTTAGTTTCTCTTATCCGAAATCCATTTGGACTAAACAAATGATCTCATGTTTTTTTAAGCCATCAATAATACATACAAACAAAAATAAATTGACTTGCACAATTATTTTCTTAACCGGAAGAAATTAAAACAAACATAAACATTATAGCACCGCAATTGCACCGAATTTCGTTAAGCAAAAACACTTGATACCCAACAATAAAGAAGATACCAATCAATAAGCCAAATAAATTGACACAATTTTTCTTAACCGGAAACAATGGAAACATAAACATCCATACACACATAATGGAACATATCAATTGCACCGAAACTTTATGAAGCAAAAGCAAAATATATGCAATAAACACAAGCTTTTCTTAAACAGAAAAAACTATTAACTAACAAATAAAATCGTTACCTCAAATTCCGAAGACTCTTCTCCCCAGAAAGATTTATCATTAAGCGCAAGTTCAAGTAAGAACTCTCCCCCACTGTGTTGTCATCCTCTGGCCGAAACAAAAGAACAACAACAAAAGCAACCTTTACCAGAGAAAGGTTGAAACGGTTTTAACTAATGCGTGCCAATAGCAAAAGTTGAAAATCCGAAACACATATGTTAAGCTAAACACAAATCATGTAAACACAAATTGATTCAATATACTGTGATTTTTCACATATGAGTTTCAATCAGAACTCCTTATGATCCTTTGTTAAAGCCTACCAACATGGGCTAGAACTCAATCCCACTAAAACAAAAAGCCACCCGAATCATAAGGGTTACACCATATGAGATCGAATATTAAGTTTAATAAAAACCGAAATCAGACATCTCATAACCGATCATCACATAGCAAAAAGATAAACATTCATTCACAGGCTATGTAATCGGTAACTGTCAAACAATTGAACCAAAAATTACAAAGATAATTTTATTCATAAATAATTGATAGTTTTATTCGAAATAGACCTTATACAATAATTGAAGTAAATCAAAACATTGATGTCTGTTTTCTCTAAATAAGAATATAATCTTATTTTTATAAGAAACTTAATCCTTCATATCAGTGTTAGAGGAAGGCAGGTTATTACTTTCAGACTTGAGCTTGAGAATTTCTTCAAGAAGATAACCTTGTTGCTTGACTAGAATTTCTTGCAGTTGTGATGTTTTCGTGAAGGACTCTGCAAGTACATGTAATTATGTCTTTGATTGAACACAAAAATTTGTCAATATCTCAATACACTGATATTTCTTCACTATATTCTCTCTTTCCTTCTTACTAAGCCAATCTCTCTTTTTGATCTTCCTCTTAGGTTTCTTAGCATCAAGAGATGGTGCAGACTTATTCTTAAAGAATTCTTTTAGATCAAGCACCTTTGCAAGAGAAGACATCGGATCCTGACTCATAGTTTGGACAAGAAATGACCAGGGAATAAGAGAAATCTTTTATATTTTTCATACTACCGAAAATATAATATTCCTATAACTACGAATATCTTAGAATATATTTTGAATTACTAGATTTTATTCTCATAATCTACACATAAGTGCCTTGATTTTTTCTTCCTCACACACATAATCGACACACTGGGTGAGAATGCAATCTGATACCGATTAGGTGGTATTAGTATGAGATTTTATCTCATCATGAGATTTAGAACAAACATGATGTTCTCGATCTAGTAAAGTATGATTCAAATAACTTCTCTTGTTACCTCGAATTAACGAAGTTTCATGAGATTGATTGGAATCGGATATACACTTCTTAGCAATCTTGTTTTGGAGATAGTTGTACACTTTTTCTTATTTTTACCTTCACCATTAGATGATTTTTCAACATCGGAAGACATGCCCATTTTTAAAATGGTTAAATCACTAGTGGAACATGATGGACTTAAATTAACAACTAGTGCAATATTAGTTATTTTCTCTTCTTCAGAATTATATGAATCTGAGGTCTCGTCTAGAGTTATAGCTAATGCCTTGCTTCCAGTGTATTTCCTTAGATTAGGACAGTCTTTATCCAGATGACCAAAACCTTTACACTTGAAGCATTAAGGCTGATATTCATCATCTTCCTCTTGATCCTTTGTGTTCTTGACTGGAACTCGATCATGGGGCCGAGAAGATGGATGAGCATCTTTTACAAATCTCTTATTCCTTTTCTTTAAGAGATATCTAAACTGTCTTGTAATCAGTAATAATGTTTGTTCTACATCATCATCGGAATATTCTACAATCAATTCATCATAATCCAACAATCTATTTTTCTCCATAGGATCTTTTAGAAAATTTTCAGCTTTACAAGTGATTCCTTTAGCATGAATAGATTGTGATTCATGATCAAAGATCTTTAACTTTCCAACAAGTGTGCTTCGTGAGAGAGTTGAAAGATCATTTGCTTTTATGATTGCATGCTTCTTAGATTCGTATCTAGATGGCAATGATCTAAGAATTTTGCACACTATATCTTTTTCATAAATAGTCTTTCCAAGAGAGAAAGAAGTATTCGCTATCTCAAAGAGTTTAATATGAAACTCTTCAAAAGTATCATTGTCATCCATTCTAAGGTTTTCCCAATCAGATATGAGAGTTTGAAGTCTAGCTTCCTTTTCTGATGTGTTACCTTCGAATACGATCTAATTATTATCCCAAGCTTCCTTTGAAGTTTGTCATGTGGATACATGAAGTTGCAGATCAAGGCTCACAGCATGTAAAATAGTATTCAAACCATTTGAATTATGTTTAACAGATGTCTTTTCTTCCCCTATATAATCTACTAAGCGTTTAAACTCACTTTCGAAATCTTCCATTTTCGGGCGATTATATCCTTCAAAGACTAATAACCAAGTATTAAAATTGCGTGATTGAAGAAAATATTTCATAGGCGCATATTTTCACCACATAAAGTTTGTTCCGTCAAATTTTTCGCGGTACGTTAACTGAAGTTGATTCATGAGTACTCAAGTTCATTTCTTATAGGTTGGATCGCACCAAACACAGATTTTCGGATATTTTCGTGGTTGCCTGCTCTGATACCAATTGAAAAGACGAGGGTACCCAAATACACCACAATCTTTTTATTTCAACCTATAAATCCTCTTACCAAGTGTGATCGTCTATGGACAAAGTCGAGACAATACAACAACTTCGGTATGCACACATTGTGTGATCATCTATGGATACGAGATTGATACAACACAACAATCAAAGTGTGCTACTTAATAATAGGTTCGGTAATAACCAAACTCTATAGGATCACTATCAAGTATAACAAAGGTAACGTATGTGTATTTATACTCTCTAAAATTACTGTTACTACAAAGGAACAACCCTACTGAAAAAAAGATTTTTGTTGACCAAACTCAGATCGTGAAAGGTACCCAGGAGATACTTTCATTGCTGTTAGAGTAGCACAACTGTACTTCAAAGGGGGCATGTTTTTTTTCTTAAATCGTAATTATTAAGAATGCATATATCAGATATCGCATAACAATTATATGTAAATAAAAATTTTATTGGTGAATATTTATATGCAAAAATAAAAATTCATATATATGAAATCGCATTTTTAACACGCATTTTTGTGATTAAATTAGTATTAAAGCACGTAATATATGTATTAACTGAATACGTTTACGAGATTTTTATATTTATTTTAACTTTTTTTCTTTGTAATGCTTATACGTGAAAAAAGGAAATTTTATATATAAGGAAATATTGTATGCAAAAATCAAAGTTGTTGGATGTAATTAAGTAATTATATATCCCAAGCTTATATATGAAAAAGCAAATTATAAGTTGTCCACTGTGACAAATTTAGAATATAACTAGCTGATGAGATATATGTATATATTTATATATATAATATAGATGATTGCTTCTTTTACTTTGACAAAAATTATGAAGAAAAATAATTTCATCTTACCTCTTGTGTATTATTGATACAAAAAAAATCAAATATATAAAATAATAAAATAGAAATCCTATGTGTCTGAGTTAAGCAAATGGTGGATGAAATCAAAGTTATTAATTTCCTAAAACAAGATTTCTTACAAGTATCCAGTGATACTAAATAGATAACTATATAATAATTCTTAAGGGAAATTTTACACACAACCTATAGTCCAAATCAATTTCATCAAGTTAACTTAGATTAGTAGAAATTCCAACACAAGACCCGCGTATTCATTAAGGAAAGTATGACAAAACATGAAAAAAGATCAACAATTGAAGATATATACATATGCTCAAATATATTAAACCAATTGATGCAATTGAACAACCAATTGTGCGCGTAAATATATTCTCTTTCATGTGTTCTATAAAACGACAATAATGAATTAAATAATATCAAATGAAGATAAAAGAATGAATCAGACAACTAACCGATGTGATGATCATTATCCTTAGAAACACAATTTCCCTTGGATGCTTTTGTCGAAAAGTTAATAGTGGCGGTTTCTTACGATACAACGATTCCTATTAAAGTAACACCGGGGTTAAATATTTCAAAAGCGGCGAACGTAAAATGAAGAATAAAATCCTTTTTTTTCTTCTAGAAAACGAATTCAATGGTTAAAAGTTTTCGGTTATTCGAAAAACAGAATGGCTTGGATTTTTTATGCAAGTTTTTTTCGACTCTTGTTTTTTGTATTTGCCTATTCAAAGTGGCACCCCTTCACAAACGGCCACATGGAAAAGAATACTGTAACCTTGCTCATTAGATTGGGGTTTGACGAAGAGTCACGACATAAACCATAAGACTGAAATTTTTAAGTAACTGCCAGTTGTACTAATTCTCGACCGAATTCCATCCCAGCCTATTGTTACAAATATTATACCTAGAGTTTTTTTATTCATGTACCGAAAAAACCGTAATTTTTTTAAATTTAAACCGAGAGTATGGGAGAAGAGGAAGCTGGGAAAGAAGTTGGCATTTACAAAGACAAAAAGGAGGAAAAAATAAGAGAGACTACTGATGATTATAATAGATAATGAGAGTATGGAAGTAGGATATATGATTTTGATGGAGTCTTAAAGCAATCGATCCAATTCATTGGTTAACAGATTTTCAACTCCAAAATTGACTTTGATTCTAATGGGAAGGTGAAGTCGGATGTGGATCTTCCAGCTCAAATGGATTACGGTTGGGGAAAAGAAGGAACAAAATTTATGGGAAAATTATTTGAGTTTGCCTTCAAATTCTATTTCCTTTATTTCTAACAGTTGAAGCAAGACCAAGAGGCTGAGGCTAGCTACTATCTATGTTAGTGAGGTTGAGATCGAGGTTGGAATAGATTCCCTAATTGCTTTTAGTAAGATAATGGGCATCTCTCTATGTGTATAGATCTTATTTGGAGGAATGCAAAACCTCGCTCATAGACAAAAAACACTTTGATTGAGTATGACGGTAGTTTTGGAGATTTCGACCCTGAATCTGATAATGATGGACGAATTAATATTGTCAAATGCTCGGTTCAAGATAACAATGAAGATTTTGGAAGGTGTGCATTGATTTTTACTTTTTCTCGTACCTTTGGAGTTTCTTGAAAAGGTAAGAATTAGGTAGATCTAGATTGGAGCTTTTTATTTTTTCCCTTTTTCGAAGGTTCTGTATTGCTCCCTATTGGACTTTGTTATTTCTTTTCTTTTATTCTTTCTTTATTTGTTTGTTCCTTCCTTTTTTTCGTAGATTTGGTGTCCCTTTTGCTAACATATTTGTTTTATGAATTTTGCCTCTTCGCCTCAAAAACGAATGCATAACAAGAAAGAATCCCATACACCAATTTCAAAGCAAATTAAATACTTCACATGGTTCACACAAATTGGAAACTACCGCGAAAAAAACTTACATAAAAATAAAGTTATGGAAATTTTGTTTTTTCAGGAAGAAATATATCAAAGATCCATAATTTTATTTCGGTTTTGATATTCAGATAAAATAAAATTAGTTTTAAACCTATAAAGCATATATGAGTGTCTTTTATTCTCAAGATTTCTCAATAAGGGACAACAAGATTTTTTAAAAAACTACAAATAGTAAAAAATATACATATATTTATTGATTTCAAATCCTATGGGGGTATGCGATCCCACATGCACCCATTTGTATTCTCCCCTGAGCACATCCTCGCCTTGAACATAATAGTGAGTTTGAGTATCATTTTGAATGTGATGGTTCTTTGAAGGATGGGTTAGGGCGTTATGGTTTAGTGGTTGGTATTGGAGGTGGAGGAGGTAAGGTGTTTCTCACTTTGAAAGATGACTCACGGGAGCAAACCACTCCATTTATCAAGAAGCTAAGGGTTTGCGAGAGTGCTTCTTTCTTGCTGAGAAAAGAAATATGCGTTCCTTTAAGATACTTGGATATTGCGGCCATCTCATTGAAATCATCAAAAGCGTCGACATACCAAATACAGCCGACGAATTGGAGTTTGGAGTGAAACCTGTGATATTATCTGGGAAGTGAAAAAGCTTTACAATATTACCCAAACACGCGGTTATAATGTATTTCTTCAACAGGTCTATAGGGAAGCTATATGTTGTGAATCTTGTGATTACACAACAACTAGACAAGCAAATGGATGAATTAAGAGGATAGAAATGGTGTAAACACCTCCTGAATCGAAGATTCAGGCCAATTTATCAGTGCTTAGAGCGTATCCAAGGATTTTTTATTTCATTAATTTCAGATGAGAAGTAAATGAACTTCTCTTACAGATAAATACCAATGATTAAACCCTAAACAATGTTGGAATTATAATTCAAATATTAGATTTATGATAATTCTATTTGATTTTTGAATATTTTGAAATTTGAATAATTGTTTGATAAGTGTCCTAGTCTTTAGGAAAATACTAAACAAATTTAAATGTGTGACTTAATTCCTGCAAATTAGGATTTTGTTAGCGGTGAGATAATGAAAGTATTATAGGGTTTTGAGTTACTACCTGCATAAAGGTTAGTTTTTTATTATGAAAAATGCACAAATATTATCAATGTAGTTTTTATATTTTTGAGTGTTTCAATCTTTCTCTCACTCCTCTCTATGCTACTGTGGAAATCCCACATGGTATCAGAGCTGGGGCAGAGAATTGAGTTGAGGGGGAGTTACAAGAATTATTTAAAAAAAAAACAATGATTTGATTTATGTAGTGAAAAAAGGGTTCTCATTTTTGTTATGAAAAAAGGTTCTCATTTTTGTTTATTGTGAGTGCAAAGATTGATTTTGAGAGAAAAGAAATATTATTATGATGAAGAAAAATGTTATGCTATGATGATGATGATGAAGATGCATATTATTGATTTGCGTAGTATGTTGGGTTGGTTGAAATGATGCTGAGTTTGATCTACTAACAATGATGATACCAATGAAGATGGAAAACGATCAAAGATGTTGTTGATAATGATGGTGATGCTTGATGTTTTCTAATTCATGGTAATGATGATAGATAATAAAATTTTAGGAAGAACATCTGAATTACGGAAGGGTGTTGGAATTATTAGAATAATTCTATTTGATTTTTGAATATTTTGAAATTTGAATAATTGTTTGATAAGTGTCTTAGTCTTTAGAAAAATACTAAACACATTTAAATGTGTGACTTAATTCCTATAAATTAGGATTTTGTTAGTAGTGAGATAATGAGAGTATTTTAGGGTTTTGAGTTACTACCTATATAAAGGTTAGTTTTTTTATAGTAGAATATGCAGAAATATTCTTAATGTAGTTCTTTTTTATATAAAAAAAAATTAGCATTAAAAAGATAAAGAGGAAAAGAAACTTGTTAAACTGAAATACTGAACCATTCTTCATATATATTATTCACTGTTTTGGATCGGCCTTTTATAGGCTACATAAAATAAAACCCTACATACCCTAAAACTCTAATTAACCATACTTGAAAGCTAACTCCTAAACTTTAGGATTGCAAAACAAAATATCAACTAAAATTTAAATTTCCTAGAGACTAAGATAACATAAAGACTAAAATCAAAAATATCTCAAATAACTAAAATTATAGTTTTTCAAATTTCAAAATATCCTAAAAACAGGATTGACCGGATTCATGTTCGAATCAATTCCAACGTCCTCCCGTAATTCAAACATCTTCTTTGCCACCATCATCATCATTATCATCATACCATCATATCTCCATCATACATCATCATACAATCATTATCATCAGTATCATCATTAAAATAAGATCAACTCTTCTTTTTCATCAGATGCTCCTACACAAAAATTTGCATGATCCTCTTTTGGTTTGTCACGACAGTATTTTACAACGGCAGCATTTCAGTGGCTTTTTGTCTTTGAAGTAACAAACATCAGTAGTATGGTTTGTCCTTTTGCATATTGAACATGATTGAGAAGAAGGATTTCTACCCTTTTCACTAGCCATAAGAGCTTTTTCTTCACATGTGAAAAAGTGGGGGTCTAACAACCACACTCAATATTTCGATTAGCAATCTGTATGGACTAACTCCAATATACTTTCTAGAGAATCAACTAGACAGTCAGACTCAGTCTAGAGAAAAGTATATCGAGGAGTTAATATCTCTCTCACGTGATTTGATCTTTACTCAAGCAAATAAGAATTTGCGAGTCTTTATCAAATACAAGGATAATAAACTTGGATGGTACCAAAGACCAATGTCCAAGGATCAATCAATTTCCAATCAACAACCAAAGGTTGGATTTCACAATTGATCGATACAATGCACAACCTGTGATATTTCAATTATATAACAAAATAGAATGCGGAATAGAAATAACACAGACACCGGAAATTTTGTTAACGAGGAAACCGCAAATGCAGAAAAACCCCGGGACCTAGTCCAGATTGAACACCACACAGTATTAAGCCGCTACAGACACTAGCCTACTACAAACTAACTTCGGTCTGGACTGTAGTTGAACCCTAATCAATATCACACCGATTCAAGGTACAGTCGTGCTCCTTACGTCTCTGATCCCAGCAGGATACTACGCACTTGATTCCCTTAGCTGATCTCACCCACAACCAAGAGTTGTTACGACCCAACGTCGAAGACTTCAATAAACAAATCTGCATCACACAGAAAAGTATACGATGATAGATAAATCTGTCTCCCACGGATAAACCTATGAATTTTGTTCCGTGTTTTGATAGAATTCAAGGTGAACAGGAACCAATTGATAAACCAGACTTATATTCCCGAAGAACAACCTAGTATTATCAATCACCTCACAATAATCTAAATCGTATGGTAGCGAAACTAGATATTGTGAAATCACAAACGATGAGACGAAGATGTTTGTGATTTATTTTTATCTTTCCCTATTGGATATATAATCTCAAATTAATTATTTCAATTGAACTCGTACGATAGAAAATGGAAAGATCAGATCGCTCAACTACAAGAGAAGTAGTTTCGTCTGGCTTCACAATCCGAATAAAGTCTTTAAGTCGTTAACTGACAGGGTCTCGAGAAGAAACCTACGTTTAAAGGAGAATCGACTCTCGCAAAAACAACTAGTATCACACATGAGGTGTGGGGATTAGTTTTTCCAGTTGCTAGAAGTCTCCCTTATATAGTTACCAAATCAGGGTTTGCACTCTAAGTTACCTTGGTAACAAAGCATTCAATATTCACCGTTATATGAAAAACCTGACTTATCCAAGATAATATCTTTCAATCGTTAGATCGAAACTTAGCTTGTCTCACACACAAATGAAATGTATTCATTTAGGTTTGAGTAACCGTACCTAAACGTGTACATTGGGTTGGTTCACAAATAATTAACAAATGGTTAGCTATATGAGCACTTTCATATTAACCGTATTCATCTTTCTCACAACTAGTTCAAATGACTCATAAGAACTTGTTCAAGAGTTGTTCAATTGCTTAGATCTTTATACATATACACAATTGAAACAAAATCGGTTTGATTCACTTGAATCAATGTATGAACAACATATCCACGGTTTGCAAAGATTGCATTCCTTATTGATTTATTGTTTAAGTTCATAAAACTACCGATTTGAGAATTAACCAGCTTGGGTACGCGTACGGGTATGCGTACCTTAGCTACCGGATTTGAGTTTACAAACTCAGCAGAAATTTTCGGTTCGAAAACTTCCGTGGGTACGCGTACGGGTATTCGTACCTAAGGTGAATGGTTTACTAGTTTGCAAACTTACAAACTCGGCATAAATTTTCGGTATGAAAACTTCCGCTAGTACGCGTACGGGTACGCGTACCTAACCTGTCTCCTTCACCAATACCGCATGCACACATATGCACGCACTTGGTTTCCAGCACATGGATTTATACACTAATGAGCAAACACACTATATGCTTATATCCATAGTTGGTAATCTCAACTCTATATTTCAATCATTGAAACATTCTTCTATAATGTTATAATAGTCGTTAGACAAAAAGAATCGAATATCGTCATCAAAGCTATTTTCAAGATTGAAACGTCATCATGACTTTCGTCACGGGTACAGATGAAAATGGTTAAAGCAAAATCTTACCAACACATATTTCTAGAAAAAGATAGGCCAGTAAACTCGGCTCCAAATAGCAAATGTGTATGTATGAAAATTATCATACTTATACGACTTTTGTCTCAAGAGTAGGAGATAGAGTAGATAGACTTTTAAGTGACAGACGAGTTCAAGTATCCACATACATTTTGGTCGGATGAAGTTCCACTGGATCATTGAGTAGTTCTTCGTCTTTGTAAGATAATCTCCATGGAGTTTGGAGCTCAACTATACCTAACTATCCTAGACCGAGACTTAGTCATAAGTAAACTAGAAATCAAGACATATAGTTTTGATCACTATCATTGACAAACATGCTTGAGATAGCAACGCATGCGAGTTCGACCGAGCAATGCTCTAACAATCTCCCCCTTTGTCAATTTTAGTAACAAAAATATCAATACATATGGACTACAAAATAGATAAAACTTTGTAGCTTCTCGTCCACATGCTTGATCTCCTTGGCGCTTCAACATTACTCGAAAACTTCGTCTTTTCCAAGTACTCCCATGATTCCATAGATGTTCAATTCAGCATCATAGTTGTTGAAGTTCCGTAGCCATAACAATGAGAAAACAAAAGCTCTCGTAATATTATTACACAACATCAAAGTTCTTATATCACAACTTCGACAACAATACTATGGTGATATGTATCACTCCCCCTTAGTCAATACTTTCGCCTCAACATGAAAACCACTCTCCTTTACATAATGACCCGTAAAACACATAAATCATATGTATTTGTAGTATGAACTACATATTAATTCTCCCCCTTTTTGTCAATAAAACTGGCAAAGGTACGAAAACGGGATCCTAATGAAATTTCCACGAAGACGCTTCAAGACCAAAGAAAAGTACATATCAACTTATTTAGATGCAATCATAAATCCGAAGCTAAATGCATTCATCAAGGAGTTTATAAAGATACAAGATAACCCCTAAATAATTCCACAGTCGCACTCCCCACAAAGATATGGAAATTAGGCGCAAGTTCAAAAGAACTCTCCCCCATTTGATGTCATTCCCGAACGAACAACAAGAGCGACCTTACTTTTACAAGAAAAGAAGGATTTTATTGGACAACAAAAACCATAATGAAATGATTTTCTATATCCAAAATTCTCAATTAAACTAACCATAAGTAAACCCATAATTAATATAATCGGAATACACAATCAAATTAAACACAAAAGTGATCAATTTAATTTAACATGCTCGACATAAGAGAACTTACGGAGCTACGACTATGTTAACCATAAAGGAATGATCAACTCAATCGTTTTATGCTCAACACAAGAAATCCTTATGGAGCA
Source organism: Papaver somniferum (assembly GCF_003573695.1). NCBI lineage: Eukaryota > Viridiplantae > Streptophyta > Magnoliopsida > Ranunculales > Papaveraceae > Papaver > Papaver somniferum. The sequence continues at coordinate 81,221,818 of NC_039360.1, forward strand.
TTGCAGTATACACATAAAATATGGATCAGGGAAGGATCAATACTGCGGCATATACAAAGATTCATTCTATTTTCATCACTATTTGCATAACGACTTATAATAGACACATAATCTTTGTTAACAAAAGATTTTAACCTATCTTCCATCAAAAATTTGACATAATAGGCTTAAATTTTGTTTGTCAAAAGTTCATCGATCTTTTATCAATACTTGCATATCGACATATAAACGAGATAACTTTTGACAAGGTTTATCTCTACTTCTCATGGAACTATCATATGTAGCAATTTTAATTGAAAGATAAAATCATTCAAGGCTAAACATAAGAGTTATTACAAACATAGAAACAACAGTAGTTTGACATAAGAAGTTTAACAGATAACGAAAAAACTAAACTTGATTGCGATTATATTTCTCAGCAATCTTACACACACGTTCAGTTAAATGAGGATGAATTCCCAACACGTAGCTTAGTTTTTCCTGAAGGCACTCAATTCTTTCATTAAGAAGAGTGTCTTCAGAGGAGGTTGGATTCTTCATCTTGTTTATGTCAGTCTGAGATAGAGGAGAAGCATAACCAGTGCAGGTGCCAATTGCCGAAATCAACTGCAGATTCTACTGATAAGACATGGGAACCAAAGATTCTTTTTTTTTGTGAAACCATATGAATCATCTGACGAATAATCAGACCGCATAAATCAATCTCTTCGCCTGAAATAAGGTAGCAAACCATCTCAGCTAGGGTTCTACTCCAGAGATTCTTATCAAGTGTACTTAGAATCAGATTTCCAACTGCCAATTTGCAGAAGACCTTCAGGTGAAAGCTGATGTTGTCAACAGATAACTTTCCTCCTGACCATGATTCGCTTCTATTTAGAAGCAATTCGGATAACTGAGCCCGAGTTTGTCTGAGATTTTCAGGTTGAGGAATTGCAAATGAGCGATCAAGTGATAAGTTCAGCAAATATGCAATCACTTCATGATTTACCTCAAATGTTATCCCTCCAACCATTGTCTTGAAGTAACAATTAACTTTGTTAGCATCATGCAAGTTAGCATAAAACTGGCAGGTCATTTCAGGATATGAAGACCCAAGACCATCATGAACATAATCCCACTCATGTTGGTTCATAAACTGATGAAATTCAGGCTCGTTAACAGTTCGATCATAAACCCTCTCTATAACAAACTTCCATTTTAGGAACTTGACATATTTATTCCTAGCAAGAAGACTAGTAAAACTAATTTGAAGAGCAGTGTCATAATAAGGTTGTAAAACGTCTAAACCAATTTCATCATCTTCAAACTTATCATCATTATCTATGTTCTGATTTGGTTGACAACTTGAACCTTCACCACGGCATAACTTTTTCCTAGGAGCCATTTTTGGTCAAAAAAACAACAGAGAGGAAGAAGGACTTACTTGGTTTACGAACTGATTAATGGCAAAGCAGTACTCGAACTTTAAATAACTGAAGGGTTCTCGACCCAATGTTCACGAGCTAATTCTGAAACCAAGCGAACAAACCGACATTGATTTGGTTAAAAATCAAGATGATGAGGGTATGGGAACGAATCGGTTTCTTCTTGCATCTGCGAACTGGAGAAAAGAAGAAGAGGGGCGAAAGAACCAAATAGATCCTTTTTCTCTTTTAAGTGTTGAGTGAACCATTTGACACGTTTGACAACAGGATTCGTACGTCAGACGGTTCTGGTTCAGCGTATGTGAACCACTCGTGTGCAAGACAAGGACTCGTTTGTTACAAATAAGGAGCAATATCTCAATATTCATTTATAATTGAGTAATTTTTGTAGATACAACAATCAATTTTGCACAGTATGACACCAAGAGAGAGCTTCTTTCCAACAACTCTTACATCTCGAAATAATGAGATCACTCATAGGACTATCACAGAGCATAATCAGAACCAAGGAATTTTTCTGATTTCTCTTTTTCCATCTTTTATGTTGATAGTTTTTTGTGTTGCACAGGGAAATTCTTCTGGTAATAGAAGGCATCCTGGATTCTTTAAGAGTGAATACAACATCATGACAAGAAGTATCAGGAATTAATTTATGAATACGTTCATGCTTTGAGGTTGATTTCTCATTTGATTGAGATTTAAAATCTTCATGTAACATGTCTAGTTTGTTACAACTAACATAATACAAAAGAGGAGCACTGCTCTCACTGATTAATAAATCAATATCAACATCGACATGATTACTATTCATCATGACTTGATTTAGCATGTTGAGAAATTCTTGTTCATTCTGAAGATATAGATTAACATTAGAAGATAGACTTTCAAGTTTCTTTTCAATTCCTGAAAAAACTTCAAGGGATTTTAAACCTGGTGAAGGTTTAGACAAATTTCTTCTACAGATTTAATTAAATCAGTCATGGAAGAGAATTCTGGAATCCCTGGATCTGGTGGTGCATTTATTGAGATAACACTTCTATCCATAGAGTCAGATCGCTTAAAAACACATACTGATAAGATCTTAAATGTGTTTGCCTGCTCTGATACCAATTGAAAAAGCGGGGGTCTAACAACCACACCCAATATTTCGATTAGCAATCTGTATGGACTAACTCCAATATACTTTCTAGAGAATCAACTAGACAGTCTGACCCAATCTAGAGAAAAGTATATCGAGGAGTTAATATCGATATCACTTGATTTGATCTTTACTCAAGCAAATAAGAATTTGCGAGTCTTTATCAAATACAAGGATAATAAACTTGGATGGTACCAAAAACCAATATCCAAGGATCAATCAATTTCCAATCAACAACCAAGGGTAGGATTTCACAATTGGTCGATACAACGCACAACCTGTGATATTTCAATTATTTAACAAAATATAATGCGGAATAGAAATAACACAGACACCAAAAATTTTGTTAACGAGGAAACCACAAATGCAGAAAAACCCCGAAACCTAGTCTAGATTGAACACCACACTGTATTAAGCCACTACAGACACTAGCCTACTACAAACTAACATCGGTCTGGACTGTAGTTGAACCCTAATCAATATCACACTGATTCAAGGTACAGTTGTGCTCCTTACATCTCTGATCCCAGCAGGATACTACGCACTTGATTCCCTTAGCTGATCTCACCCACAACAAAGAGTTTTTACGACCCAACGTCGAAGACTTCAATAAACAAATCTATATCACACAGAAAAGTCTACGATGATAGATAAATCTGTCTCCCACAGATAAACCTATGAGTTTTGTTCCGTCTTTTGATAGAAATCAAGGTGAACAGGAACCAATTGATAAACCGGACTTATATTTTCGAAGAATAGCCTAGTATTATCAATCACCTCATAATAATCTAAATCGTATGGTAGCGAAACTAGATATTGTGGAATCACAAACGATGAGACGAAGATGTTTGTGATTTCTTTTATCTTGCCCTATCGGAGATATAATCTCAAGTCAATTATTTCAATTGAACTCGTACGATAGAAAATGGAAAGATCAGATCGCTCAACTACAAGAGAAGTAGTTTCGTCTGGCTTCACAATCCCAATGAAGTCTTTAAGTCGTTAACCGACAGGGTCTCGAGAAGAAACATACGGTTAAAGGAGAATCGACCCTAGCAAAACCAACTAGTATCACACATGGGGTGTGGGGATTAGCTTTTCCAGTTGCTAGACGTCTCCCTTATATAGTTTCCAAATCAGGGTTTGCAATCTAAGTTACCTTGGTAACAAAGCATTCAATATTCACCGTTAGATGAAAAACCTGACTTATCCAAGCTAATATCTTTGAACCGTTAGATCGAAACTTAGCTTGTCTCACACACAAATGAAATATATTCATTTAGGTTTGAGTAACCATACCTAAACATGTACATTGGGTTGGTTCAGACATAGTTAACCAATGGTTAGCCATATGAGCACTTTCGTATTAACTGTATTCATCTTTCTCATAACTAGTTCAAATGACTCATAAGAACTTGTTCAAGAGTTGTTCAATTGCTTAGATCTTTACACATAGACACAATTGAAATAAAATCGGTTTGATTCACTTGAATCAATTCATGAACAATATAGCCACATATTTGCAAAAATTGCATTCCTTACTGATTTATTGTTTAAGTTCATGAAATTACCGATTTGAGAATTAACCAGCTTGGGTACGTGTACGGGTATGCTTACCTTAGCTACCGGATTTGAGTTTACAAACTCAGCAGAAATTTTCGATTCGAGAACTTCCGTGGGTACGTGTACGGGTATGCGTACCTAAGGTGACTAGTTTACTAGTTTGCAAACTTACAAACTCAGCAGAAATTTTCAGTATGAAAACTTCTGCCAGTACGCGTACATAACCTGTCTCCTTCACCAATACCGCATGCACACATATGCACGCACTTGGTTTCCGGCACATGGATTTATACACTAATGTGCGAACACACTATATGCTTATATCCATAGTTGGTAATCTCAACTCTATATTTCAATCATTGAAACATTCTTCTATAATGTTATAATAGTCGTTAGACAAAAAGAATCGACTATCGTCATCAAAGCTATTTTCAAGATTGAAACGTCATCGTGACTTTCGTCACGGGTAAAGATGAAAATTGTTAAAGCAAAAGCTTACCAACACATATTTCGAGAAAAAGATAGGTGAGTAAACTCGGCTCGAAATAGCAAATGTGTATCTATGAAAACTATCATACTTATACTACTTTTGTCTCAAGAGTAATATATAGAGTAGATAGACTTTTAAGTGACAGATGAGTTCAAGTCTCCACATACCTTTTGGTCGGATGAAGTTCCACTGGTTCTTTGAGTAGTTCTTCGTCATCGTAAGATAATCGCCATGGAGCCTAGAGCTCAACTATACCTAACTATCCTAGACCGAGACTTAGTCATAAGTAAACTAGAAACCAAGACATATAGTTTTGATCACTAATATTGACAAACATGCTTGAGATAGCAACGCATGCGAGTTCGACCGAGCAATGCTCTAAAAATATGTTTCCAATTTCAGTAACTTGTTAAACTTTTTCTCATGTGCTTGAAAAGACCCAATTAGTTCATTCAAAGAATAAGTTGGCAAATCTTTGGATTCTTCAATAGCAGCTACAACATGTTCAAATTTAGAAGGAAGAGAACGTAATACCTTTTCCACAATTTTTTTGATCAGAGAGTTCTTCACCACAGGACCTGATTGCATTCACATTTTTGTGACTTTGTCGAAAAATTTCTGCGCTGACTCATTGTTTCCCATGGAAAAATTTTCAAACTCATGACGAAGAGTTTTCAGTTTCACAGTAATCACCTTATTAGTAACTTCGCACTTTCCTTGCAACACAGTCCATGCTTCTCTTGCTGTCTTGCAATTAGAAATATTTGGAAAAATTGAATCACCAAACCTTCTTGTATGAATGACTAAGCTTTTTGCATCTTTCTTCACTTTTTCTCTACACTCATTCCTTTACGCTGCAGTAAGCCTTTCGTCTGGATTCACTTCATCATAACCATTTTCTACTAATTCCCATAAATCATGAGAAATAAAAATTGTTCTCAACTTAATAAACCAAAATTTGAAACTATCACCTTTGGAAATAGGAATGTGTGGTTACGGAAGCGTGCCATTAGTTGCCATCTCCACAGGATCATCTGGCTCTCGATGCCAAATATAGAAAATTTAGCAATCAAAAAAATAAAGATGAAAAGAAACTTGTTAAACTGAAATACTAAACCATTCTTCATATATATTATTCACTGATTTTGGACCGGCCTTTTATAGGCTACATAAAATAAAACCCTATAAACCTTAAAACTTTAATTAACCATACTTGAAAAATAACTCCTAAACTTTAGGATTGAAAAATAAAATATCAACTAAAATTTAAATTTCCTAGAGACTAGGATAACATAAATATTAAAATCGAAAATATCTCAAATAATTAGAATTCTAGTTTTTTAAATTTCAAAATATCCTAAAAATATGATTGACCGTATTCATGTTTGAATTAATTCCAACAAACAAGACTCAATGGATTGGACCCACGTGTCACAATCCTACAGACTCAATCATTGGCTAACGAAATTAGTAAGGCACCCTAACTATATTACTAAAGGCAGACCGACCAGTAACTGCTTAACTGTCACACTTTGACACTATCCCTATAGCATACCATGTGTGCAGGTACCGTAGAATGCTAACGAGAGAACTGCTTATAAATAATTCTCTTACCGATACAACGAAACTTTTCAATGAAAGGTACGAGATGGGAAATTATTTTTTAAGGTATGTGGGGATTTGGCGCTAGAAGTGATTATCCCATGAATGATGAAGTTTTATCCAAAGATTAAGATTTATTTGTCTCTTTTGTTATTGGATCATCTATCTTCATGTCTGTAATCTGTGAAGATTAGGGTTTTTCTTTTTCTCTTTATCATTTTGTGTTTTAAGTGACCTGATGTAATCTGAGGCTTTCTCTTTATCATATATCTTCACATGATGTCTGTAATCTGTGAAGATTATGGTTTTCTTTTCTGTTTTAATTGTCACCTGATGTAATCTGAGGCTTTGCCTCCTTTATTTATGAAAATATTGGGTTTCCTAATCGTATTTTTCAATCAATGTATTATCTTGAGTAGATCAACTTGTTTAATTGCTTATCAGTAGACATGCATAGATTTATTGTGTGTTTTGCTTCAAATGTTAATAGGAAGGTTTTTGACAGTGAATCTGTGATTTTGTATCCTCTGCGTGGCTATTTTATTTTCAAAGAACTCAGCCTCCTTATCGTATCAATCCTATGTGATTGATTCAGTTTAGGAGTGTGCTAGTTGAACTTCTCCGCCGTCTAAGGACGGATCTTTGATCCTTCCCCATGGGGCCGAGATTTATTGGCTAGTGGAGTTTCTTTCTGCCATTGTTTTTAATTTCATATATTAAAATAGTTTTTTTCTTTTAAGTCATGGTTAAATCTCAACCCATGATCTTACGATCTAAAACTTTCGAGTTTTCCTGGTTCACTAAGGGAAGAATAAGTGAGTTCAAAATTCTGGAAAGGTTTAAAGGAATGGTGAATTGGTTTTTTTTTTGGAGGATTCAATCGACTGGTTGGATTGTGTTTTATCAGGGGCCATCGATGAAGTTTGCACTTTTCCTAATCCAGAGCAACGTTGGTCACAAATGTTCAATCAAGCTGTTTTGCTGCTAGAGTTGTTATCCAATTCTAATGGGTTTTTTTTCCTGAAAATATCGAAGGTGGAGTCTAGAAAAGGCATGAAATCATGTTTCCTTTGTATCCCATTTGGAGATAAAGTATCTATTTGGAAGAATTTCAAGTCTCGTTTGTGTCCTTCAAAACCTGAGTTTCATCAGGCAACACAGGTGCAGCAAAAAGAAGCTAATTTTCCACTTCAAGAATCGCGTGCGCATGCAAAAAATAAGATTAATTTTACGGTAAAAGGAGTTGCAGTTGAAGTCTTGAATTTTCACAATGGATGGAAGGGTATCTCAAGAGGGATCCAGAATCATTTTAAATGGTCATGTGAAGTTGTAATCCGTCATATTACAGGAAAGAAAGATTTTTTGGAACTTCCATCTGTGGAGTTTCATAGTGCTTTGAAGCAGCCTGTTATTATATATGTGGGAAGATCCAAGGTGTTGTTGAAACAATGGTTTACTGAAGACACTTGTTTTTATTCAAATTATTTATAACAAAACTAATCACTGGGTAGAATTTAGAGGTCTCTCTTTTCATCTTTGGGAGGAATCTATCTTTAAAAGGATCTGCTCACCATGGGGTGTACTGGAAGACATTCATTCAGATACTTTTAACCATTCGAAATTGAACAGGGTGTTAGTCCTCAAGGGAATTGGGTATAGTTGTGTTTTTTCCCGTTAGTCGTGAGGGAGTTCGAGGGAGTCTCTCAAAATCCCCGTTAGTCGTGGGAGAGTTTAGAAGAGTCTCCCAAACTCCCTAAAAAACCCCGTTAGTCGTGGGGGAGTTTGAAAGAAACTCTTAAACTCCCTGTTAGTGGTAAAAATTAGAATGATAGGGAGTTTTTTTTTTGGGGAGTTCTGGGGAGTTCTAGGGAGTTTATAATGTATTTTTTCCTCACTCCAAATCTCTCAAAAAAGTAGAGATTTTGGGAGAGTCTCTCAAACTCCCTACACTCAACACACCAAACTCTCTCAAACTCCCTATACTCTCTTACACTCCCTCCAACTCACTCGTGGACTAACCCCCTGGAATTGTTGCAAGCTCAAAGTTATTTGTGATGTTGCAAAAGTTCCAGCAGTCGTTAAGTTAGATAATTTGTTATTGACTGTTGAATGGTTATCTGAGTTACATCCTTGAAAATTGTGCATTTTGATCAACATCAAAAGAATGTGGCTTATCGTCTGAAGTCACGCTTAACAGATGATTCTCAATCTCATCTTGGGAATCATGATGTTGATGATCAAATTCCAAAACTGCCAGAGATCCAACCACCAGTCAAACCAAAACTAAGATCGTTGGTGGTTATCCCGAGCGAGTATAATGCAGAGAATGATGCACAATTATCTTTGGAGCTTGTACGTGCTAAGAATTTGAAAAATATCCCGTTTGAAATGATCTCCCGTACAGAATTAATGCATGACCAAGTTCAAAATTTTCAAATTCAGCCTTCGGATTGGTCACGTGTTGGAGTCAACTCAGTTTGGTTGGAGAATCATATCTTCAATACTGACTCAACAACAAAAAAGGTCGGTTCGTCAGCTCTTTTTGCATGTAAGGAAAATTTGAACTCGGGTGTGAGTTGTTATACAGGAGAGAATGGAGGCCCATCGAGTTATAACTCGTGTAAGAGAGCTTCATTCAGGCCTGCCCGTGACTCACTCCACTCAGTTAATGTGGGTCGCTACATGGGCTCGAAGGTGTTTGAAGGCATGTCTGTTCTAGGCCCGTGTAAACATGCTTCACTCAGGCCTGCTCATGATCCAACTGAAGCTGGTACATTGGATATTTCTTCGAGTTTCACAAGTTCTTCGGGTCGTTGTAACCTGGGCGCGGATTTAGACCCGGTAAGACACGATCCAGTAACTGCTTAACCGAATGATGTATCCTCGAGTTCAAAAACAAGAATTTATGGTTCAACATCTCTAACGTCGAATTTTTTAAAATCAAGTTTGTCTCTTGTAACATCTAGTTGCTCTGCACCTAAAATTCAACCACAAACACGAACTACAGAAGATGAAGAATTTAACGCAAAATTGAATTATCAAATCAATTCTAATAAGTTGATGGGGATTGATAGTGAGTCATCTATTGCTAAGAAGATTTGCAGAAACATGTTTTTTTAATCTTCAAGATGCAAATCAGGGAAATCAAAATGATGAAGCTCAACATGATGGATTGGGGAGTTTTGATGCTGATTCAGGAGATGAGGATTAGGTTGAAGAAGAAGCTAGAGGTACTGTTAGCTTTTCCAATGATCTTACGCAAAAGGAAAGTGTCTCTTTTCATGTTCTAATGCAACAATTTCAAGGGATATTGATGTGGTTAATGGATCATGAAATACTATCTTGGAATATTAAGGGTTTGGGGGAGGATGTTAAAATCACTGATGTTAGGAATGCGATTAGGAGGAACATACCATAAACTGTAATTATTCAGTAGACTAAGAAGGAATTGGCAGCTGATCAGCTGATTCGATCTTTATGGGGTAATAATGGATGTGATTATGTTTATTTTCCATCTGAGGGGAGGTCTGGTGGTATTATAATATTGTGGAATCCATCTGCAGTAATTACAGAAGATAATCTCTTGGGTGCATTTTCAGTTACTGTGAAATTCAAAAACGTCCATGATAGTTTTGTGTGGTTATTTACAGCTGTGTATGGTGCTTCATATCCATTGGATTATGATCAGTTTTGGCAAGAGTTGTTTGATATCACAACAATATATTTTGAGCCTTCGTTGTTAAGAGTGGACTGGAATGTTATTCTTCACCAATCTAAGAGGAATCAAGCAGGTGGTTGTGTGAGGAATATGAAGAAATTCAGAAGATTTTTAAATTTTCATAACTTGATGGATATTCCAATGTCCGGTGGCTCTTATACTTGGACAAATTCTCAAAATCAACCAATTCTAAGTAGGTTGGATATATTTTTATTCACAGCTGATTGGGAGTAGAAATGTATCTCTTTGGTGCAATTCAGGCTAAGGAGACCAATTTCTGATCATGCTCCAATTTGGCTTAATTGCAATGAAGTTACTCTTGTAAAACCTCCTTTTAGATTTGAAAATTATTGAATTGAAAAGACGAGGGTACCCAAACATACCACAATCTATTATTTATCCACCTATAAGTCCTCTTACCGAAAGTGATCGTCTATGGACACAGTCAAGACAATGCAATAAATCGGTATTCACACTTTGTGTGATTATCTATAGATACTAGATCGAGAAAATATGACTACCAAAGTGTGATACTTGATAATAGGTTCCGACTTAATCAAACTCTATAGGATCACTATCAAGTATATACAGAGTTAAAGTATGTGTATTTTACTTTTAATTATAATAACAATTATAATTACGGAAATAGAAAAGTAAAAGACACAACAAGATTTTGCTAACGAGGATATTGCAAATGCAGAAAAACCCTGGGACCTCCAGAATAGAATACTCTCAGAATTAAGCTGCTATACAAAATCTAAACCAAATTCGTATAGTTCAGAGTCTTGAGACCAAGCAACTACCCCAAGTTCACTTAGTTTCCTCAGTATCCATGCACTCCCGACTTTGATGAGTGTACGCAGTGGAACAATTCCTTTGGATCGTATTCCAAACAGTAAAGGAATAACAAATATATTTGGTAACAACTCTTTTCAATCTAAGTAATATGAGTTTGACAAAGGCTCTTCTGTTTAATCTAATAATCTCCTTTGTCAGGTTTAGGTCAATCTAAATCAGTAACTTAGATTTTGATTTACAACTAATCAGATTCGGACACTGAAAAATGCCACCAAATGATTTATTGCCGATCTACGCAACTAGACAATCAAATCTATCAAAAATAAACCGATTCTAGTTGGATCCCAGTTGATCAAGGTTTGTGCACACCCAAATATATGAGAACCAATAAGAAATCTTCTTCGTCTTCAAATATTCTTTAATCTTCAATAACCTGCACAACACCACTTGAATCTCTTGTGATCAATCATACACAGAACGAAGTCTGTTAACAATGGATTATCACAAGATGTCTTTAGATCTACAAACAGTTCTGAAGATCTCGTCGATACTTCGATCTAGTTTGAGTGAATCTTATATCAGAAGAGAAGATTCTCAAGAATAAACAAACTAGGTGCAATCAAAATTTCAACAACTGTTAGTGAATCAAATCAATCGAAAACTAATAACACTGCAATTATCTAGTTTCCCATCAATGGTACACGTCGAGCTTCTTGATCCCACAGAAGTCTTTAAACGAGCGGTCATAAGAGATTTCACCTAATTAGGATACTTTCCTCTCCGAATAGACGACTCCACCAGAAACAACGAGAAGATGAAGTTTGCATGGCTCTTAGGATAGCTTGCTAGGAATTCAAACTTAGGTATTTATAGACCAAGGATGTTTGGACACCAAGGAATTTCCAGAACTGAAAATATTCTCAAGATACGCAATGAATGGCAAATTCGGTTTTCCTAATTCCAATAAATGCTTGTCCAATATTTCCGAACTATCTCAATAGAAAATATCCAATCACTAAATGCACATTACTAATTTTTATTCCCTAGAGCTACACATCAACTGCTGGTAATTAATGTATATAAAATCAAAAACCTTAATTAAAAGATTCTTAATTATTTCGGCACGGGATCACCTTGAGTACTAAGTGTTAGAACATTGCTCGGTCGAACTCGCATGCGTTGATATCTCAAGCATGTTTGTCAATGTTAGTGATCAAAACTATATGTCTTAATTTCTAGTTTACTTATGACTAAGTCTCGGTCTAGGATAGTTAGGTATAGTTGAGCTCCAGACTCCATGGTGATTATCTTACGAAGACGAAGAACTACTCAAGGAACCAGTGGAACTTCATCCGACCAAAAGATATGTGGAGACTTGAACTCATCTGTCACTTAAAAATCTATCTACTTTATCTCCTACTCTTGAGACAAAAGTCGTATAAGTATGATAGTTTTCATACATACACATTTGCTATTTCGAGCCGAGTTTACTCGCCTATCTTTTTCTCGAAATATGTATTGGTAAGATTTTGCTTTAACCATTTTCATCTTTACCCGTGACGAAAGTCATGATGACGTTTCAATCTTGAAAATAGCTTTGATGATGATAGTCGATTCTTTTTGTCTAACGACTATTATAACATTATAGAAGAATGTTTCAATGATTGAAATGTAGAGTTGAGATTACCAACTATGGATATAAGCATATAGTGTGTTCGCACATTAGTGTATAAATCCATGTGCCGGAAACCAAGTGTGTGCATGCGATATTGGTGAAGGAGACAGGTTAGGTACGCATACCCGTACGCGTACTGGCGGAAGTTTTCATACCGAAAATTTCTGCTGAGTTTGTATGTTTGCAAACTAGTAAACCAGTCACCTTAGGTACGCATACCCGTACACGTATTCACGGAATTTTTCTAACCAAAAATTTCTGCTGAGTTTGTAAACTCAAATCCGGTAGCTAAGGTAAGCATACCCGTACGCGTACCCAAGCTGGTTAATTCTCAAGTTGGTAGTTTCATGAACTTAAACAATAAATCAATAATGAATGCAATATTTGCAAACCCTGGCTATATTGTTCATGAATTGATTCAAGTGAATCAAACCGATTTTGTTTCAATCATGTCTATGAATAAATACCTAAGAAATTGAACAACTCTTGAACTAGTTCTTATGAGTCATTTGAATTAGTTATGAGAAAGATGAATATGGTTAATATGAAAGTGCTCATATGACTAACCATTGGTTAAATATTTGTGAACCAACCCAATGTACACGTTTAGGTACGGTTACTCAAACCTAAATGAATACATTTCATTTGTGTGTGAGACAACCTAAGTTTCGATCTAACGGTTGAAAGATATTAGCTTGGATAAGTCAGGTTTTTCATCTAACGTTGAATATTGAATGCTTTTTTACCAAGGTAACTAAGATTGCAAACCCTGATTTGAAAACTATATAAGAGAGACTTCTAGCAACTGGAAAAAATAATCCCCACACCTCATGTGCGATACTAGTTGGTTTTGCTAGAGTCATTCTCCTTTAACCGTAGGTTTCTTCTCGAGACCCTGTCGGTTAACGACTTAAAGACTACATTGGGATTGTGAAGCCAGACGAAACTACTTCTCTTGTAGTTGAGCGATCTGATCTTGCCATTTTCTATCGTACGAGTTCAATTGAAATAATTGACTTGAGATTATATCTCCGATAGGGCAAGATAAAAAGAAATCACAAACATCTTCGTCTCATCGTTTGTGATTCCACGATATCTAGTTTCGCTACCATACGGTTTGGATTATTGTGAGGTGATTGATAATACTAGGTTGTTCTTCGGGAATATAAGTCCGGTTTATCAATTGGTTCCTGTTCACCTTGATTTATCAAAAGACGGAACATAACTCATAGGTTTATCTGTGGGAGACAGATTTATCTATCGTCGTAGACTTTTCTGTGTGATACAGATTTGTTTATTAAAGTCTTCGACTTTGGGTCGTAGTAATTCTTGGTTGTGGGTGAGATCAGCTAAGAGAATCAAGTGCGTAGATCAGAGACGTAAGGAGCGCAATTGTACCTTGAATCAGTGTGATATTGATTAGGGTTCAACTACAGTCCAGACCGAAGTTAGTTTGTAGTAGGCTAGTGTCTGTAGCGGCTTAATACAGTGTGGTGTTCAATCTGGACTACGTCCCGGGGTTTTTCTGCATTTGCGGTTTCCTCGTTAACAAAATTTCTGGTGTCTGTGTTATTTCTATTCCGCATTATATTTTGTTTTATAATTGAAATATCATAGATTGTGCGTTGTACCGATCAATTGTGAAATCTAACCTTTGGTTGTTGATTAGAAATTGATTGATCCTTGGATATTGGTCTTTGGTACCATCCAAGTTTATTATCCTTGTATTTGATAAAGAATCGCAAATTCTTATTTGCTTGAGTAAAGATCAAATCAAGTGAGAGAGATATTAACTCCTCGATATACTTTTTTCTAGATTGAGTCTGACTGTCTAGTTAATTCTCTAGAAAGTATATTGGAGCTAGTCCATACAGATTGTTAATCGAAATATTGGGTGTGGTTGTTAGACCCCCGCTTTTTCACTAAGTAATATATTTGGACAATATATGATAACAATTAATGCTTATATTCAAAGTATGTTGACATCTTTTCACTGTAAATCCTTATTTCATAGTTACATGGATTTACATTCTTGGAATCGGTTATGCCACACTTCCAAACAAGTTTAGAATTGGTTCTCCTGTATTCCAAGACTACTATGTGATTGATAAAATACCAAATCACATACATGGGTTCAATCGGTTCTACCAATCACTAGGATCAGTGATACTTAAATATGGAAACACTTGTGATTGGTCACACCAGTCACTAGGATCGGTTACACCAGTTACAAGGATCGGTTCCATCTATACATGGTATTGAAAAGGCTGGGGTCTAACAACCTCACCCAATATTTCACTTAGCAATCTGTATGGACTAACTCCAATATACTTTCAAGAGAATCAACTAGACAGTGAGACTCAATCTTAAGAAAAGTATATCAAAGAGTTATATCTCAATTTCTCAATCCAATCCGCAATCAAACAAATAGGAATTTGCGAGCCCGATTGAATATAAGAGAAATAACTTGAACGGTACCAAAGACCAATGTTCAAGGATCAATCAATTTCAATCAATAACCAAAGGTTGGATTTACCAATTGATCGATTCAACACACAACCTGTGATATTTCAATTATATAACAAAATATAATGCGAAAAAGAAATAACACAGACACCAGAAGTTTTGTTAACGAGGAAACCGCAAGGGATAATAGAAAAAAATCAATAAGTGATATGATGCAGGAAAACCCCGGGACCTAGTCCAGATTTGAACACCACATTGTATTAAGCCGCTACAAACACTAGCCTACTCCAAGTTAACTTCGGACTGGAATGTAGTTGAGCCACAACCAATCTCACACTGGTCAAGGTACAGTTGCGTTCCTTACGCCTCTAGAACCACGTCAGATTCTGCGCACTTGATTCCCTTAGATGATCTCACCCACAACTAAGAGTTGCTACGACCCAAAGTCGAAGACTTGATAAACAAATCTATATCACGCAGAAAAGTCTATTGAATAGATATTTGTCTCCCATGGATATACTTACGAGTTTTAAATCGTCTTTTGATAAATCAAGGTGAACATGAACCAATTGATAAACCAGACTTATATTCCCGAAGAACAGCCTAGTATTATCAATCACCTCACAATAATCTTAATCGATTAACAAAACAAGATATTTTGGAATCACAAACGAAGATATGAAGATGTTTGTGACTACTTTTCAATCTTGCCTATCGGAGAATAAATATCGAGCAAATCTTAAAGAAGATAGTACTCAATCACAATAGAAAACAACAAGATCAGAACATGCAACTACAGAGAAATAGTTAGGTGTAGCTTCACAATCCCAATGAAGTCTTTAAGTCGTTAACCTACAGGGCTTTGGAAAAAACCTAAGGTTAAAGGAGAATCGAATCTAGTCGCAACTAGTATCATACAAGAGGTGTGGGGATTAGGTTTCCCAGTATCCAGAGTTCTCCTTTATATAGTCTCCAAATCATGGTTTGCAATCAATGTTACCTTGGTAACAAAGCATTCAATATTCACCGTTAAATGAAAGCCTGATTAGATTCAAGTTAATATCTTTCAACTGTTAGATCGAACTTAGATTGTTATACACAAATGAAATGTACCATCATTTAGATAAAGATAACCGCACCTAAACGTGTACACTTAGTTGGTTCAACAATAGTTAACCAATGATTAGCCATATGAGAACTTTCATATCAACCTTATTCTTCTTTATCACAACTAGTTCAAATGACTCAAATGAAACTAGTTAGAGGGTTGTTCAATTGTTTAAATCACATAGAAGTATACAAGACACAACTGAAGCAAAACCGATTTTTATTCACTCGAATCATTTCAAGAACATCATAGCCACGGTTTGAAAAAGATTGCATTCCTTATTATATATAAATGTATTAGTTCATGAACAAACCGATTTTAGAACATAACCTACTTAAGTATGCAAACGGGTACGCATACCTAAGTAGCCGGATTGAGTTTGGTTTCGCCAGTACGCGTAGGGGTACGCATACCATTACACTTCCAAACTCCAGTAGAAATTCACGTACTTGAACTTCCGCCAGTACGCGTACGGGTACGCATACCATGGTTCCCGGTATTGGACTTTTCACAAATGTGAATACACACTATGTTTATATCCAATCATGGTTACATGTTCTAAACTCTCATTTCAATCATTGAAACATTCTTAGAGGATGGCAATAGTTGTTTTCACTCACTATTAGCATCAAACTAATTTCAAGTTATTTAAATAATCAATACGAAATATTTGAGGTCTACATCAAATGACTGTCTCAGACAAATCATGTAAGATGTTACCAGGCAATTTTCACATGATCATCTTTTGAATTTCGTCAAGAATAAAAGATGAACTTGGTTAAAGCGAAAGCTTACCAACACATATTTCGAGAAATAGATAAACTCGACTCGAAATATCAAATGTATATAATTGAAGTCTATATAACAATACGACTTTTGTCTCAAATATGAGATAGATAGATAGACTTTTGAGTGATAGATGAGTTCAAGTATCCACATACCCTTTGTTGATGAAGTTCCACAAGTTCCCTTGGGTAGTTCTTCGTCTTCATTCGATGAACGTCGTGAAGTCTAAAGCTCAACTACACTTACTATCCTAATCCGAGACTTAGCTATAAGTAGACTAGAAATCCATACTTATAGTTTTGGCTACAAACTTGACAAACAATCTTGAGATAGCAACGCTTGCGAGTTCGACCGAGCAGTGCTCTAACAGGTATTACTTGTGACCGGTCACACCAGTTACCAGGACCGGTTAACAATTACAAGGATCGGTCACACCAATTACTAGGATCGGTCACACCAATTATAAAAACTAATCATACCAAATCATAAGTCAGGCATTGTGATTAGTTATACCAAGATACATAACATAAGTTAAGACCGGTTCTACCATCTCACGCATATTGGTCATCCAAAGATTTGCAAAAAATAGCCGGACCAATAAGCCTAATGATTTCCCTTTCGATTCACGATACAAGTTCATGAATGTATTACCTTTAAACAAATGTAAAGCATTGTTTCCTAGGATGAAATCTTCACCATAACCCATTCACACAATCATAACAATATTTACAAGATTATGTCGATGTCATATCTACGAAGTTCAAAAGATAAGCGTTATACTTCGTAGTCTAATTCCCTAATACTATGATCATAATAGAGTATTATACAATATGTACAGTATATACAGCTTCACAGTAATGTTTTCAATATAGCACGACTTGAAAGATACGTTAGGAATGAAATAATTCAAGTCAATATTACTAACCTCAAGTGGAAGGATGATGTCGTCGTTGTCGTTCGCTACTTCTTCAGGTTTTCGGCGTAATACTTGTATGTCTCAACATTCCTAAACTTTCTAGTATAATCTAAACGAAGTCGACTCTAGTATTTAATCAAGCGACTCTAGATGATTTTTGACACACTAAAATATGACAACCAAAATTGACATACTAAAGCTTGGTGAGTTCAACCGAGTTCATAAGACTTTGCAATATATTAAACCAATAATGATTACATACTGCAAGTTCATCTTCCAAAAACTCTAGAATTTAAATAAATAAATCTAAGAACATGCAAGATTAAGATCGTTGGAAATAGCTTGTGTAATCACAATTTATGTTATACCAAACCCTAATTATCCTTCTCAAAAGCAAGAATAAATTTTCATAAGAAGTTTCCTAGTACATAAAAATAGCAAACAAAGTAAACTAGATTTTTCCAGACTCTTCATCGGTATAAAATATCCTCATTGATAAGATCACGAACATGAGATTTCATGAGAACAAGGTCAGCATAAAACTTTTTCAACTCAGTCCTTAACATGTCTAGAACTTTTAGCGTTTCAACAAGTTCTAGTTTTGCTTCCTCAAATTGTTTAAGAAAATCATAAACAACATTAACAGAGATCATCTCTTCACGCTCAACATCTTGATGATCACATGCAAAATAGCAATTCACACCAGGAAGATCTTCATATGATTTAACAACTTCTTTATCAACCATAGTTCTCTTCTTTCCTCTTGTTTCAATACCACCGCAATTAAGAGCTTTCTCCATGCTTTCATGATTCATGACATAAAAGACATGCTTGGTTGCGGAACTTCTTGGATGAGAATTTTTCAATAACAAGTTAGGGTATATAAACGAGTTTGTAAAGAGGTATTCTCTGGGTTGGCAGTCGGTTCGTGACCCAATCAAGAAGTTAGTATTTTTGTACGGTCACAAAAGAAAAGTACATGTACCTTCTCATGGTACGCAAACCAACGTCACTATAGTGTTCTAAATACAAACTTTTGAGGATAGAAAACAATTTTTAGAGAGCACAAAATATTTTTCATTACTGCAATTTTTGTTACCTTTTCTATGATATATATTCTCTCTTGAATATCAATACATTCTTAGCTCAATAAACAAGTAAGTGTAGGGCAAAAGAGCATTAATATTCATATTCATATAAAGAGTTCTATCATTGGATGCTTGTCTTTTTTGGATCTTAGCTCAACAAGAAACTTTAACATTCTTGTCTGATTGAAATAATCATAGAGAATACGTAAAAGTTGCAATATGAAAAAGATTATAGCTCATCACTTCTAAGTACTACTTGATCTAAATAGTACACCTGTTACACAACAATCCTCATCCAGCAGGATTTTTATGGACAAGGTTCCACGGCTTGTGCCTAGTTTTCACAAGGGTGAGCCATATGCTCATCGAAGGAATTATGCTGACGTTCACCTCTTTCTTTTGCTAAGAAAATCTTTTTGGGACACGAAAAGTGATAATAGAAATTACTGTCAGGGGAAAAAATTAGAGTCCTTGCCTGAGGTTGCTTGCATGGAAGAGGATGACAATTTATCAATAAAATCTTTATATCCTATAATGATCAAATTCATGTTAGCTAGTTGAATCGTTTCATTGATGAGAACATCAACTTTTTCAGGAGGCGGATGAGTATCCTTGCGAATCCATATTTGTGATGGAATCTCTGAGTTCTTCTTTAATCGATTTTGCATACTACCTTTTTGACTTGTTCGAATATTCGTGAACCATAGAGAACTAATATTCCTAGAATCAGATTTGGTTGAATGTGTTTTCACCCCAAGATTTTTATACATCCGAATATCAGTCACACTCATCATAATTAAATTTAAGGTGTTTTGGAGACTGCTGAATTGATGGTTTTCCAACCTCAGTTTACACTTTGTTTGAACATGTCCTTTAGTGTTGTAATAGAAGCACATTTTCTGAGTTTTAGTGAAATCAGAATACGTAGTTTTATCATACTCGTCTTGTGAAGAGATCTTCCTCATTAGATACTCAGTTTTATCTTGGTCTGAGATATTTAACTGATCATCTTTTAACAAAGTACTGGTACTTTGTTTATCAGTTTCTGAGAGCAATCTTGTTATCTTATCATGAAAAAACGGGTATTCTTACTTCTTCTAACACATTGTCTTTTTCAGAAGCTATGTTCATGGTAGTTTCCTTGGATTCACTATCGCAACATGGAGTACTGTTCTTACTCGACAATCTTCGATCTCTAAGGAATTATCTTTAAGTTTAGCCTCAAGTAAAATAATTTTCAATTTCACTTCGGCATGTTCCTCAAGAAGCATCCTTATTCTAGAATCACGTTCAGAAATTGTACCAATGAGATTGTTGACTTTGTGTTTCAGCCGATTGACCTCAGAAGACTGAAATCTTATGCGCTCGAAAATCTCAGAACTTTATTTGGCAGCTTCCCGTTCTACTTCTGAGTCGGACTCATCAGTAAGATAATATGGATAACACTTATCAACATCCAACTGTTTTATGGGAACGAAATGTTCGTCTATATGAGAGTTTGAAAATTCAGACTCTTTTACAGAATCCATATCAACAGTTTATTTTAAACTGGAGGAACGTTTATCAGAGATTTTACTCATGTTCATATAGTCAGATTGCTTCAAGCACAGACTTATTAGGTCTTAACTATGTTTTTCTGCTCTAATACCAATTAAAAACGCGGCGGGTACTAAAATACACCACCAACTTTTTCTTAGCAACCTGTATGGACAACCTTAAATACAATTCCGAGAGTTCAACTTAATGAATCTCAATCAAGGAATAATATTTAGAGTTATATATCTTTCTCTCACAATCAGAAAGTTTACAGAGACTAGTCCTTGAACCTGATTTACGTGTGAGATTTTCTGGACGATTCCAAAGATCAATATCCAAGAATCAATCAAGTCGTATCCAACAAACAAGGATAAATATATCTACTTTTATTGATTGACGTGCAACCTTCAATTATAAATATAAACAATATAATGCGGAGAAGAACTAACACAAACACCAGAAATTTTATTTACGAGGAAACCGCAAATGCAGAAAACCCCGGGACCTAGTCCAGATTGAACACTAAACTGTTTTAAGCTGCTACAGACACTAGCCTAATACCAATTAACTTTGGACTGGAATGTAGTTGAGACCAAATTAAACCCTCACAACAATTCAGTTACAGTCGCGTTCCTTACGCCTCTTGAATCCCAGCAGGACTTCGCGCAATTGATTCTCTTAGCTGACGTCCTTTACATCCTAAGACTTTAAACCAATCTGCCTCCCACACATAAGCATATATGTGTGATTTCCTTTTTGATCGTAGATCAAGGTGAGACTGGAAATCAATAGCAGTAGACAAAGTCTAACTAACCTCAAAATCCGAACTTATACTTCCCGAAAAGCATCCTAGATTATTATTCACCTCACAAGTATTAAACCTGTGCTATCACAAAGTCAGGGACGAATAGAACTTTGTGATTTCTATCTATCTTTTTTGAGTGAGCAGCTCAACAATAAAACAATATCAGGATACACAAACTATTAAGATAAAGATAGTTGGACCTGGCTTCACGAATCCCTAGGTTAAGTCTTTTTTAGTCGCTAAACCCTACAAGGATTTTAGGGAGAGGACGACTCTAGTTTACAACTAGGACACACAAATAATAGTGTCAGGGATTCAAAAATCCCAGCTGCTTGAGGTCCTCCCTTATATATACTTTTAAAGTATATGTTGCTTTAGATTTAAGCTAAGATAACTTTGGAACCAAGCAAACAATATCCACTATTAGATGAATCTTTGAAATGTGATTAACATATCAAGATATAAACTCTGGTTAGGATGAGCCATAACTGAACCGTGTACAAGGACATTGTTCATGGACGGTTAGCTGAAACTAGCCGATTGAACCATAAGCTGAATCATTTTCATATAACACGTAAGACTTTGAGTTTGAGTCACAACCGTAGGTTATAATATGATCAATCATGTCTATATAGTGTTTTTAGAGATTTATTCAAATGCCAATTATCTCACAGAAATAATTTTATGTGCATCAGAAAATATTTGACAGGGTAAGTACGTGTACCAGGTATGTGTACTCTTCCTTTTTCGTGAATCTTTTTGTCATGGTACATGTACTAGGTATGTGTACCCTTACAAAAATAAGTTCCGGAACATACATAACTTTCCGGTTTGCGTACCGGGTATGGATACCATACCGGTTTCAAAACCAACAGTTCTTTTCGGTATGCATACTAGTTATGCGTACCATTCCATGTACAGGAGCTCATAGACCTTTTGTGGTATGGATACCGGGTATGCGTACCACTAAATCGCTGCCAAACTAAAGTTATGCTTGTACGTGTACTGGGTACATGTAATACAGATCCGGACCAATAACATTTTTCCCAGTTTGTGAAACTGGTGTGCATATTGTCATGTATCCAGATTTACAGTAGTTATATATTTCTCTTTAAATCAATTCGAAACATTCCCAAATAACATCAATGACACATAATGTTTCAGGTTATTTCCGATTGATAATCTTGATCACGATTTAGATTATGAACATTAAATTGTCCTTAATCGAAATTCATCAAGTATGAACAAATGTTCATTAAGCTTAGTCATATATATTTCGAGAACTAATTATCAAGATAAACTTGAGTCGAAATTCTTAATATGCTTGCAATAGTCTAATTAGTCATGCGACGTCGTCTCATAGATAGAAGGGTAAATATAACTTGGGAAATAGGTGGTTCAGTGTTCACTTAACTTTTGTTGAAGAAGTTATCCAAAAGCTTCGGTTCATCTTCGACTTCAAACGGTACACAATGATGTCTGATTCTCAACTACATTTTTATATCTTAATCCGAGAGTTGACTAATTATAGACTAGAAATGAACATATAGTATTGAAGAACTAAATTTGACAACAAGCTTGATATAGCAACAGTTGTGAGTTCGACCGAGCGAATGCTCTAACATAAGAAAAAATCCCTCATATACTATTAGAGTATTTCTCGGTTGAACCCACCAAGCGTTGGTATGTCAAGTTTGGTTCCAAAATCGGAATTGCTTGATTTGATTATTAAAGTCTACTTTGTTAGGTTAGACTAGGAATAAAAAAATATTGAGACTTGCTATAGTTATTCAGGAAGACATGAAGATGTATTAAAGACAACGAAGACATTATGCTTTCGTTCGAGGTTAGTAATTACATACTTGACTTGTTTCATTCATATCTTTTGTTCTTTCAAATCTATATTCATCTAAAACACAGCATACCATATTAGGGTTAGTTTACAATGACTTTAGTATTGGTTACTTGGTAATTATACTATGATCAAAGCATCAATAAGGTACAGGTCTATCAATGGTTCTGGTTCCTCTTGGGTGCTTATCGACCCGGACCCGATAAAAAAATATGGCTCCGGGTCCTGGCGGTTCTGGATATCGTTCCTAATAATTTATAGGCCGGTATCGGACCTGATAAAAAACCTAGACACCCTTCGGGTTGTTAAGCCTCTAAAACCAATTATATTTTGTGCTAAATTTCTTTTCTCTTCTTTATGTTGATATGAATTTGATAATTTTTAATACAAAATTATTGTTATATCTACATAATTATTCTAATTGAAGATTAAATATAAGGGGAAAAATGAAAAAAGAAAAATATCCAACCAAAACTAGGCAAAACAATTGAATGATAGGCAAAATTGACAAAAAATGACAAATATTCAAGTACCTTATACTCACGAATACCCGCTGGGTAATACCCGTTAGGACCTGAAAGTTTATCGGTTTCTACCGAGTCTACCCATCGGGTACCAATATTGCTGATGGATTCAATTATAAGACCTGCAGTTCGACCCGACACACCTGAATCTGGTACGAGTCTGGTTAATTAGGTAACCATTGACAACCCTAATAAGAGACGTATACTAGCTAGTTGTTTTTACAACTTGAGTATATGAATTTATGAAGTATAGTTTTTTCATGAACTTCGCATTGTTAATATTGTACGAATTCGTAATTCGTTATTATTTAGTTTGTTGAACTCCCGGATAAATTCATATCTTGGAGTTATACTTGAAAGCATTTTTTGAAACATAGTTTAAGGAAATAGACTTGTGACATTTGTTTTGTTGTTGAAATCTGAATTCAAGACCGATCTCAGGTTTGATCTTCAGTATATGACCGATCTCAGGACCGATCCCGACATTGTTTAACTTGGTTTTACATTTTTGATATGTTTGTTATCTTTGAGTTTCTTCAAACATCAAACTGTGAATGTTTATAAGCGTCGACATAGTGACTTGAACCACGTGCCAATTCTAATATCTTATTGTTCAAGTACATTCACAAGGCAAGACCCCAGAACTCATTTTCAGTTTCTGTTTAGGTATCAGAATTATATGCTTACCATATCCTATAGATTTGTTACTATATTAATAAAGTACATACTACATAGCTCATATCAGTTGTTATATAACGAGTTGTTGGAGGTTCACTATAGCATTAGCAGTACATTAGGATCCTGTTAAATTGTTACGTAAAGTTTGTTCAAGTGCTAAAACGAGATATGCTATGCTTCTATCTTCCATTGTGAGTTGTTCCATCTGCTGAACGTCCTTTTTTTCAGAACCTCTGGAACTTGAACTTCTCTTTACCTACTTATATAAAGGATCATTGAACACCACTAACCACAAAGTGCACATCGGATCAAACCCCTATCCCAGTCTACTGCTTACTAGTAGTGAAAAGACGACTCTTCCTGTTCAGTAAGTACTTAACTGTATTCCCAATCCATTAAAGAATATTTTCTTGTGTCCTAAACATACAGCAATATGAATCAAAAGACAGAAAACTAATTCATTATATCTCATAATTACAAGCAATGCAGCAAAAATTATATGCTGAGCAATTAAAAAAAATCCCTTATCAGCAAAAAATTGTGGAACCTAACTGAAGCATGAAAACAATATGAAAAAGAGAATAAAAATTGGAAAGCTTCAATCAAGTACCTGAATATACATACAATGGGGAGGAGCCAAAGCTCCAAAACCTAATACAACGACAGAGGACACCAATACAAATTACAAGGGAGCCCAATTTTCTTTCTTTAAGCTAAACAAATGATATTCAGTTCATAAATCTGCTCCCTCATCATGTATACATATATTTTCCTTCTTTTGCTAGATATATATCTATATATATAATTCTACAGAATGGCCTGCTCATCTGAAGGTGGGGAGTTGATTCCAGCTTTTATAATTCTCTCTACTCTCAATACAAAAGAAAAGAAAAAAAGAAAATGAAACAAATGAACAACTCAACACCCCTCCCTCCTAAACACAATAGAATATCAAAGGGGAATTATGCTGTAATAGTACAGGAAGCAGCAGCTCACGCAGTGAAATCACATTGCTGCAGTTCTTCATTCCCTCCCTGTAGATGAAGCATGTCTCTGTGCTCCAGGAGGGGCCGTTGGCATTGGAAAGTTAAAGTTACATTGATTACTGCCAAACTGAGGAGCTTCGACATAAGGGCTCTGCAGGTTCAAATTGACTAGATTGTTAGATGAAAAGTTTGGTAAAACGGAAACAGCAAGATTCTCTTTCGTCTGTTCAATTTCAATTTTCTTTACCAGTAAAGCCTAGGTCGTTACAAAGAAGCAAAACCTCAGCTCAGATAGGTAATGACTTCAATTTAACTTTGCTGGAGATTCTTGTTAAATTGAAAAAAGTTGAACAGTTTCTCTAATCATTTGGTCTTCAACTCTTGAACACATACCTAAGTCAGGAAATATGCCTCATTGTTCATTTGATCAAGAAATGCCCATCAAACTTTTTGGTGTTTTTTGAAAAAAGAGTTGATCTTGTGCTTGAATGAACTTATAAAGATGGTTGTATAAAAGATTATCAGGCACCTAGTAAATAAGAGAAAAGTACCTGAGGGGCGACATGAGCATAAGACTCGGGAGGTGGAGACTTTGGAGATGTGTCTGGTGAGCTAGATCCATTGCTCTGATCAGCTCCGTTCAGCTTATGAACTGGGGTGTTTGCACTATCACCTTCCGTCCCGTTGTTCGACTTACTTCTCTGAATTTATATCAAATTCCAATAAATGGTCAAAACAGATTTTTCCAAAGATGATATGAATTCAAAGAAATTTACCACTAACAATACCTGAAAGATTTTCCCAAGAGTCTTCAACCCCTTTGCACGAGCACGGAGTTCCTCTTTCTTCACAGTATTATCTTGAAGAACCTGCGATGAAATATAATGACAGCAAATCCATCAAAAATCAGCTCGATTGCTGACCGCTGCCAAAAAGAAAACGCCTACATAAAGGAACTAACCATTTGACAGACACGTGAGAGAGTAGCTTCAATATCAGCAACATTCAGTTTCCAAAGAGAATCAATCATCAACTTTTTGTGGGACTGCATGTATTCTTCAAGCTCTTCTTCGGTGTAATTTCCCTCCGTACTGAGCTGTTTCTTCATGTCCTCTTGAAGCTGGATCAAAGCAATTGCACCTGTCACAGTGCCAAAATATGTGATAAACTCACTATCCAACAAAGACCAGAACTTGGAAATTCTCTTTACTAACGAGTGATCTGCTGACCTGTAGCAGCAGTTACTTGAGATTTAATGAAGTGGCCTTTGTTTCTGAACCACTCAGCAATAAATGGTACCCCCAAGTATATTGCTTTCTTCCCAAGTTCTTTAGCTGCTTGTCTTGCATATATGTAACCGATTGTATTCAACATATCCACACCATAAGCTGAAAAATATATAGCACGAGAGAAAAAAAAGAGATTTATAATTGAACGAGAGACCAGAGAGAGCTTCACTTACTTTAATTGTCTTAGTCAAGCAGTTAAATTGTAACAGATAAGAAAGAACAAATCAAAGGCACTCTCCATTCATATCCTAAATACGAGAAAACAGAAAATATCCGTTCTAGTTATAGACACAAGGAAATAGATGCACAAAAACCAAAAGATGCTGACTTCAGATAAACCAACACTTAATTGCTTTATATTGTTCTTGGGATATTACATAATCTACCGGACTTGGGAATCATACTTTCTTGCTTTTTTCAACCAAAAAAAAAAAGTGGGTAAAGGGAACCCTGAGATTTCTTTAGCCTACCACTAAAATCACTGAAATTTTTTATAATAAGTAACATGTGGACACTTTTTGGACTCTCCTACTTGTCAAGAGTCCAAGGTGAGAAGATATGAAGTCCCGACAGCAGAAGGAAGTAAAGTGAAGAAAGCATTACCGGCATTGGAGAGCCTTGTGACCTCCCCTTCCGCATGACTAATGAAACTATCTTTGTTTCCTTGAACATATTGGTTCAGTCGATCTTTCAGCGCTTCTGCAAGTTTTTCTTCTCTTTCCTTTTGAACAGCCTGTGATGAAAAGAACATGTCAGAAGAATCCAAAGAAAACGCACGCATTTAAGGTGACAGTAAATCACAGGGATGGAATGAGGTAAACTGAACATAAACTATTTAAACACTAACGTATAATTGTGAAAGGCTAACAAAGACTTCATAAATGTTTACAATAACTGCTATTAGAGATCTTACCCTCATTTTTTCTTGCACCTTTTTAGCGTCAAACTGTTCTCCTTCTGTGAAAATGTCAAGTGATGCCATGGATGCCATCGCAAGCTGGCCTATGTATTCCTCGAAAAGTTCACTCCCAAAAAGCATTGCAAAAATTGCTGCTGGATCAATGATTGCTTCCCTGAGAGATTCCGTAATCAGAAGAAGAAACTAATTACGAAAACAATACAAAATTATTTATTTTTCATCATTTTTGTAGAATTAAACGACCTGTGTGTATATGTATCATAACATGATCATATAGCAATAAATCATCGCAACCTAAAGATACCAGCTGCAAAATGAAAATAGCTAAGGAGAAGATACTTACGTTGAAATTCCTGATTTGCCATAAGAATCATAAGCCTGGCGTTGTGTTGGATCACTAAGTACTTGGTATGCCTCTCCCAAAACCTGAAAGCCATTGTTAAGTAGCTGATAATATGCAAATAAAACAAAAAAACATATAATCTGACTGGAAAATTAAATCTGTTCGCAGCGGGTGACAAAAGAAGAAGAAAAAAAAAGACACTTTTTACAAAACATTTTTGTAGTTTTTTCACCATGCAAGAAACTTTCAAGACTGCAAGAAGGTTTTTCCCAAAGTACTCCACCATTACCGGTAAGATGCCAAGAGAAAAAGTTTATACAACTATATTATATAATGCTACAAGTAACTTTTAAACTATAACGTATAACTAAAAGAGAACAAGACACGACTTGTCAAATTTGACACTGTTGAAGAAACAAAAAGGTGTCTGGAGGTGGGATAGGATATGACATAGCCACACAGGTAATTGTGTTGGTGTCCAAGACTGCTATAAGTACCAAACACGGTAAGCTGGAAAGTAGCCAAACACATACATGGACGAAAATGTGCATATGATACCAGCAGAATGCTTATTATTATGTTCAACCACTATTATGTCCATGTGCAACATAATATTTACAGACAGCTTCCACCATTATAATGTGCAAGTACCAGCAAAAGCAAGTATAGACACAAAGAGCCCCAGTGTGAGAGTGTTAATACAGCAAATGTCTAGAAAGTACAGCGTCCTGGTTATGGACCCAAACGATCAAAATTATTGGAATTATTGAAACAAAGTGGCATGACAAAACAGGTAAATTCCTTTGTTTAATCAGCAATGAACACAGAGGTGCACAAAATCAAGATAAAAACACAGAATACTGAGCTAAAGACATGACATAAAAATTGATTTCACCGTTTTATTGCACAAAAAATAAAAGGATATTATCACATTATAAGAGACTGCATAATTACCTGAAAATTTTGAGCAGCTAGAGGATCATTAGGATTTTTATCCGGGTGGACCTGCCGAGCCTACAACCAACAAACAAAAGAAATTCATAAGATGCCAGTCAGCACATAGTATCTTCCAGAGGGCAGCTATACCAACTTAGGAGGTATCGATGACTAATACCTACCGAGGATTGCGGGATTACTAACCCATAGATGGCCAATATTCAGCAGATTGATAAACTTGCCAGTGTGATTTTGCAAGAAATATTGCCCAAGGGTTCAAAAAGCATGAA
Source organism: Papaver somniferum (assembly GCF_003573695.1). NCBI lineage: Eukaryota > Viridiplantae > Streptophyta > Magnoliopsida > Ranunculales > Papaveraceae > Papaver > Papaver somniferum. The sequence goes on from NC_039360.1 coordinate 81,250,748, forward strand.
CTTATAATTAATAATGAACTTTAGAACAGGTTAAGAAGGTTTGTCCAAGATGACATGAACTTTTGATCGTGAACTTATTTAATAGGACATATCACCAGCCAACTCCTGAAATCTACTTTCACATAGCGAACAAGCTCTCGAGGGAAAAACAAATTCAGATTTTTTTTGGGACGTTAGGAGGTATCTTTTATGCATAGTTTGAATATGATTCGGTGCCTCCTAGCCATTAATCATTTTCTATTAATCCTCTTCGTATTCCTCCTAGTACAACAAATAGTATTTCCCCATATAGTCAACAGTAGTAAGAATAAATCAAAAAGACTTTAGTCCCCAATTCATGGAAGTGGAAAACATATTCACTAATTCATTTATGTTGGGAGCAATGGCGCCACATAGAATTCATGTCTTGGATTTGACCAAGTACAAGGGAAATTCATCATATAAGAACAAAAAAGAGAGAAAAGAAACTCAGCACACGATACATTCATGCAACCTATCAGGTGAAAAGGTATTGCAAGTGCTAACTAACACTCGTAATCAATGTCCAAAGCTGGTCTTTTCGGATTAACATCCATCTGTCTTACCGCTGCAAAACTACCTATGTAATTTCTTCCAATTTACATCACTAAGTTAAAAATAAAATGAACAACTGGAACAGTTAAAAATAAACCATTCAAGTGTCCTTCTCTGATCCCAAAAGGCAGTTCCCTTTAAATTACTCAAAACTAGTCTTACTTCAGTGGTTTTCACCTACAATGAATTTGTGATCGGCGTGAACTATGACTCCTATTACTTAAGTGGGCACGCCTCTGGCATAGTAAACTATGTCATAATCCAGAGAGAGTCATCAACTACACTTGCAAGGAAGCATCATTAAGACTTGACTTGGACAAAGGAAACAAGAAAGAAACTGGGTGTGTTTTGAATGAAGAAACCAATATTTAAGTATTAATGACCCCCACCTAAATGACCAAAACACCTAAACCTAAATATCTTTCTTTCTTAATTCAACGAAAGAGAAATAAACCTTCTCTAACTGCCCTCGAAATCAAAGACTCATTCAATTCCTCATCCAAACAACCAGTGGATCTAAAATTACAACCTAACGGTAACAGAACAACTTAAAAATACATCATTAATATCAAAATCAAAATCAAAATCAAACAAACAAGAAATTAAAAAAAAAACACTATTACTCCTAATCTTTCTCTTTTATCAATAGTTTCCCTTAACTAATTGATCGATTAGACACAAATTAAGTGGGAAATCAAGAAAATAATTAGTACAAGATGAATACCTTGACGTAATAAGCTTTTTTAATTTCAGCCTCAGTAGCTGTAGGCTTAATCCCCAAAACATCATAGTATTCTGTTTCCTTCACCATCTGATAATAGATTTATTAGTATTCCTCCGATCCAAAACCTACCTTGCTGTGTGTTTGTATCTCAGATCGTTTCGATTACTATAAACAAACCAAATCAAGATTTTCTTTCTTTCCTTCTTTTTTACAGAGATTCTTGAAAGCTTTCAACCGTTGTTCCGATGCTCCAGGAAGGATGATGATTCTACAGAGAGACAAAGAGAGATGAAAAGAAAAGGAAGAAGGTGAAAAGGGTGCGATATTAGATGCCCCGTGTGATTTATACTACGCGCTTAATCCTGGAAAGATTCTAAGAACATAACAGAATTAATTGATGTCGGACGATGGAAAGTTGACACGTTAAAATGAGGTTGGGTTTTTATCTGGGTAGGTGTGGGCCATGTGTTAATGGTTTGATGATCTGATGCTGCGTAGACAGTGGACACTGTAGTAGGGTATCAGCAGGAGCTTGTCTGTTCGGTTTCTTTCTTTCTTTCTTTCTGGTTTCTATCAACTGGCGTTAGATTCCTCTCCGCGTAGTCAAAGAAAATATAACCTTTTTCAAGCACACCAAAAATCGACTGGTGCTTGACTTGAATAAAATAACATTAAAATAATCGATTTAATTAATGCGGTATAATGTGTAGTTTGAGATTGTAAATTGGTTCGTTTTCCTATTGATGGCGTGAAATTTACAAAAATGTACCAGAAAATTTAGCATGGCATGTGACATTTGCCAATTTGTTTGTTTTTCTTTAACGAAGCATTCCATGTGTGGTGTGAGTGAGTGTTGGTGGTCTACAACCGTAACAAGTCAATGTTTTATTTTCTTCTGCCAGTAAAAAGACTGTAAAAGCAAGAAGAAAGTGTCGTATTTGAGAAAAGGGTATAACTTCCTTTTACAGAACTTGTCCATTGGGGAAACTGAAACGGTTCCCATGTGCTAGGTTCCCTGATCATATGTTTTGCGCGTAATAGGGAGATAGTTACTTTTTTGTAAAATGTAAGTGATCAACCACACAAAAAAATAAATAAATAAATAAGTCCCCTTGTAATGAACATTAACAGACATTAAAGTCTGGACAAAAAGGAAAAATAATTCAAACAGACAACAATTAGTAAACTAATGGAATTCGCCAAAAGTTTCTATCTCGATAACCAAAAGTTTTCCCAACACCAGTAGAAAAATAAAAATAAAGGAACCCTTTCAACTGGCACAAAGAAACTGTCAACCAAGTAATCTAAAATATAGATACTAGCATGAAGAAACCATTGGTCACAAGATGGTCTGTCATAAACACACTTAACACAGGAGTGGAAGCCAATCTTAAATTCATTGCTTTTCTCCCTCGAAAAAACCCCTTCCTTCTCGACCACCCACAAACACTAAATATATCTACTTTCTTTACTTTCAAGACTACCGCCCTTAACCAAGTTAACTGGCACAAAGTATCCGGACAAACAAACTGCCAACCAAGTAATCCAAAGTATGGTATGAAAAAAACCATCGGTCACAAAGTGGTAACACTGGAAGGAAGTCATTGCTTTTCTTCCTAGAAAAAGCCGCTACCTCCCTCCTCCCTAGAAGTACTTAATGGAGAACAATAATCCCTCGTTGGGAACCTAACCAACAAATTAAAAATCAAACAAAATCTAATTTTATAGTCAAGGTTACCCGCCTCGACAGAGATGGTCATCATTGTGTTCATCAGAGTTAAAGTAGTGATTACATCACCACCATGGTAATTAATGGAGAGTAATGAGATTTCAATTGTTATACACCAAAGATGCACGACATAACTAACAACAAACACTGCATACATGTAAGTTAATCTGGGTTTATAGTGGTAATGAAGAATTATGCAACTATCAAGAAATTTAGCAGTAACAATGGACTCTCCAAACATAAACTGTAGAAGTTGTTGTGAATCTTTATAATCCTGTCAAACAACGGCAACATAATAAACAGGAGAAAGAGAACCCTTTTAGGAATTTGCCGAGAAACTCACAGACAAGGATTAAGCTCTGCTTTTAATACGAAAATAATAAAGAGTGATTGATTAATTTTTGGGAATGTAGGTATCATTATTTATGGTTTGACCTTGATTATTATTATTATTATTAACCTCTTCGTTTTTCTTAGACTAAAAAATCCTAAATATTTAAAAGGAGTGAGTGATTCTACGTTCTCAACGAGAATGTACGTAGAGAGGAGGTGCTTTACGATCAGACTAGCATTCCAATAAGTTGGAAAGCAGCATCTCTTGCACATTCTATCGTGTATAGAGGATTTAGATTTAAATAATTTTAAATCATAATAAAAAACAAACATATGTTATGATCATGCAGTTCAATCTAATTAGTATGGAATTTAGGTTACTGTTCCAAACCAAACCTGTTCATGGCGAAAAAGGTAAATCCCATTGACAAAATCAGGAGTGACATCAGCATTAGTGGGTTTTTATTAAAAGTAACAAGGGCATGCATACATGACATCTGTAAAGAGGAATGAGGTTAATTTTACACAGAAAGAATAATTACAAAGAAAGAAAAAAAAAAAACCTTCCTTGGAGAATGAAACATTATACTATTTCACATATAATATAAAAAATTGGTTCTTTGGTATCTCCTAAGAATTGGTTTAATTCTTCTTTCTTCAAACCGTTTTTAAAATACTGATTCATTGATTAAATTAAAAAACTCAGATTTAAACATAAAAACTCGGATTCATTAACTGTGGGTGCTTTGTTTTACTATATATATATGCTTTCAGGTATAACAAGAATAATAAGAAGGTATTGCTTTATATATAACACATTCTCTCCTCAAACAAAAAAAAATCCTCACTTAGTAGAAGAACAAAAAACTCAGAAATGTCTTTACAACAAACAGAAGATCATCCCAATTTATGAATAAAAAAACAAATCATCTATCAAAATTCAATCCCGGCTTGCGAAAAAGAAACCCAAAAGTCCCAAGAAAAGAAAGCAGATTGTTGGAATACTGATAACTCTTCCTCCGAAAAAGAAGCAGAAGAAGAAACACATTCAGAAAAATAAGTAAAAGAAACAAAAAATAAAGAACATGATGCTGCTGTAAAAAAAAACAAATCATCTACCAAAATTAAATCTCGGCTTGGTAAAAAGAAACCCAAAAGTCTCAAGAAAAGAAAGCATATTGTTGAGAATACTGATAACTCTTCATACGGAAAAGAAGCTGAAGAAGAAACATTGTTAGAGCATAGCTCGGTCAACCTCGCATGCGTTGCTATATCAAGCATGTTTGTCAATGTTAGTGATCAAAACTATAAAGTCTTGATTTCTAGCCTATTAGCTAAGTCTCGGACTAGGATAGGAAAAGTGCAGTTGAGATCAAGGACTTCATGGTGATTCAACGACAACGACGAAGATCTACACCAAGGAACCGTGAAACTTCATCAAAAAAGTTTCAATCTCTTTGGAAATTGCTCTGACGAGAAAGGTTTGTTGTTCTTCACGACTGAATATCGCCCTCTGAGAATGTTTCAATGATTGAAATGAGAGTTTAGATTATATAACCATGTATTCCTTGAACCGAAGTTTTCGAACTTTGTTGATCAAGAGAAATCGGTAGGATTGTGGAATTGGCTTGCCAAGTCCGCGAACTGACAGAAGTTTTCATCCCGAGAATTTCTGCTGAGTTTGGAAAACTCAACCGATTAGCTTTAGTCCGCGAACTTGTTTGTGAACTTAAGAGGTTATGATCTAAAGATGTGCTCTGAACATGAAACATTAATTATTAAGGAATGCTTTATGCAAATCGTGGCTATAATGTTCATGAGCCGATTCTAATCGAATCGAATCATCTTTGTTTCAATTGTGTCTTGTGTAGTTACATAAGATCTCATAGCAATTGAACAAATCTTAACTAGTTCATTTGAGTCAATTGAACTAGTTATGGTGAAGAAGAACATGATTAATATGAGATGCTCATATGGTTGACGTTTTGGGTTATCATGTTGAACCAACATACGTGTACTCGTTTGGGCATGGTTTTCTCAAACCCAGTAAACGTGTACCCAAGTGTGTGTGACAAGCTATGTCTTTCGATCTAACGGTTGATATATATTGGCTTGAATCTAAATCAGGTTTTCATCTAACGATGGATAGAGTTTTCTTTGTACCTAAGGCAAAACCCTGATTTGAAAGGCTATATATAGGAGACATCTAGCATTGAGCAAATCTAATCCCCACACGTCTGTGTGCTACTAGTGAGTTCGCTAGAGTCGATCTCCATTAACTCTTGAGTTTCTTCTCTAAACTCGAGTTAACGACTTCATTGGGATTGTGAAGCCACACCGATATTACTTTTATTGTAGTTGTGTGATCTGATCTTGCATCTTCTATCCACAATCGATTGATTGGCTTGAGATCGTGAGAGTTCTCTGATAGGCAAGATAAAGAAGTCACAAACATCTTCGTCTCACTGTTTGTCATTCCTCGACAATCCTCTTGTGTAGTCAGGAAGGATTGTAGAGAGGTGATTGATTAATATAGGCTGTTCTTCGGGAATATAAGTCCGGATTATCAATTGGTTCATGTTACCTTGATTTTATATCTAAAGACGTAACAAAACCTATGGTTTATCTGTGGGAGACAGATTTATCCTTTTGATAGACTTTTCTGTGTGAGACAGATTCGTTTATTATCAAGTCTGTGATTTTGGGTTGCAGCAACTCTTAGTTGTGGGTGAGATCATCTAAGGGAATCAAGTGTGCAGTATCCTGCTAGGATCAGAAGCGTAGGAGTTCAACTGTACCTTGTATCAGTGGGAGATTGGTAGGGGTTCAACTATAGATCAGTCCGAAGTTAGCGTGGAGTAGGCTAGTGTCTGTAGCGGCTTAATATAGTGTGAATTCAATCTGGACTAGGTCCCGGGGTTTTTCTGCATTTGCGGTTTCCTCGTTAACAAAACTTCTGGTGTCTGCGTTATTTCTTTCCGCATCATATTTTATATAATAGAAATAATACAGGTTGTGCGTTAAGATCATCAACTTTTCTAATCCAACTTTTGGTTGTTGATTGTAGTTGATCCTTGGACACTGGTCTTTGGTACCGTCCATGTTATCTCTCTTTGGTAAAGACTCGTTATTAATTTTAGCTTGAGTAGAAATCAAATCGAAATATTGAGATAACTCCTTGAGATACTTTTTATCTAGATTGAGTCTTACTGTCTAATTGATTATCTAGTAAAGTATTTCGGAGTTAGTCCATACAGATTGTTAATCGAAATATTGGGTGGTGTTGTTAGATCCCCGCCTTTTCAATTGGTATCAGAGCAGGCAAACACGTTAAAGACCTTATAAGTTTGTGTTTGTAGCGATCTGATTATCGACGAGTCTATCTCTAATAACGTACCCAATTCAGAAATCACCGGATAATTCTGAAAGCTTCGTTTCACCTGAGAAAACTGTCACATCTAGGTCAGTATCTAAACATTCTCTTAATGTAGAACCTGTTGAAGTCTGAGAAACACACCTAGAAGAACAGTTAGATGAACTTTCTGATGAAGGTGATTCATATATTGATAGAGATGTTGATGAGGAAGTCTCAGATTATGTTAAGCTTTTGAATTCGTTGGAAAAGAAAAAGATGGCAACTTCTCATGTCACACCTTTTCTGACTAATCTCTGTCGTACAAATAAGAAATTGAGAAGATGTTACGCAGGTGTTTATGTTTCGAATCGCTCTAACGAATCGGTCCACAAGGATTCTGAGGAAAACCTACGTATGAAGTCACTTGAATGTGATAATCCTCTTCAAAAGTACTTTTCGTTGGAAGAGAAACTTGCAGATTCTGAAGCAAGGGTTAACTCTCAACAAATTATTTTTGGTGATAGAGAAAGCGCTTTTCTCGCTCGAGAAAAACGTTTTGAGGCTGATTTAGCTGGTGCTCTTGATAAAATAAAGATATTGGAAGATGACTTGAAAAAGTTCAATACTCGTTCAAGCAAATTAACCACTATGCTAGGAGCAAGTAAAAATCATCGTGATACACGATGATTGGGCTATAAGGGAATAGATGCTCCAAGTATTAGCAAAGAGGCAAAATTTGTCAAGGCTAGTGATTCTTCTCAACAAAAGGTTTCCACTGATGGCAAAAGTGAAACACCTAAACCGGCAGTTAAGGTTCAAAAGAACAAAGTTTATCAACCTTCAAAGTCAGCACATACGGATCGAGGTAAGAACATTCCTTATGTTTGCCAATTTTGCAGAAACAAAGGACACTCTGAGCGAAAGTGTCGCCTTCGGATAAGGAATGAAAAACTTCACAACATTCTTGTTTGGATGTCTAAATAAGTTGTTAAACCTATATCACAGATTGGAATCATTCCTGTATGTCCTTAAGGAACATACTGTGATAGGTCTTTTCCTAATTATGTATTCAAACTGAAGGATGCCTACAATGGTGGAAGGAAAAACAACAAAAGTGTGACATATGTTGTAAATCAGTCTGAAAAGAGAAAAAGGAACATAAGGAAGAAAAGGTCAAGTTCCCCTAATATTCTCAAAAAGGACCGTGAATCCAGGACTTCCAATTCAGACTTCTTACATGTCAACAATCGAGTCTCTGATCTGAAGATTCACATAAACAGACTGAAACAAAATATCAAGAAAACTTGGAATGATGTTGTTGATGGTGGTTTTTAGACAATGGGTAAAATCGTAAAATCTTACGCATACCATGACGTCACCGGTGACGCTAAACACATTTATTTGAACATTTAATGCACTTATGTAAAAAATTACCATGGTATCTTTTTTCAAATGCTAAACTAGGGTTTCGACACACAAAACCCTAAGCCGCACACTCGCTGCGCATCATGGCAACTATGCCAAGACAAAGGCGCACACACGTTGCGCATCATGGAAACTATGCCAAAACAAAGCCGCACACTCGTTGCGCATAACGACAACTATGCCAAAACTAAGCCGCACACTCGCTGTGCATCACGGCAACTATGCCAAAACAAAGCCGCACACTCGCTGCGCATCACGACAACTATGCCAAAACAAAGCCGCACAATCGCTGCGCATCATAGCAACCGTGCCAAATTCGAGTCGCGCAATCATTGCGTCATTGGCACATGCCAAGTGACGCTTGCAACCTAGCATGCCAAGCCGTGCAAACCTAGGGGCAAGCCTCCACACGCACCATTGGCACATGCCAAGTGACGCTTGCAACCTAGCATGCCAAGCCGTGCAAACCTAGGGGAAAGCCGCCACATGCGTCATTGGCACATGCCAAGCGCCGCTTGCAACCTAGCATGCCAAACCGTGCAAACCTAGGGCCAAGCCGCCACACGCGCCATTGGCACATGCCAAGCGCCGCTTGCAACCTAGCATGCCAAACCGTGCAAACCTAGGGCCAAGCCGCCACACGCGCCATTGGCACATGCCAA
>NC_039360.1:84339630-84412938 GCF_003573695.1 Papaver somniferum
TTTTTTTAAGAAAAATATAGGCAAGCCTAAATGGAGTACAATCTGGAGTTAGCAGTTAAAAGACTGCCACTACTCTTAAGATAAGAGTTTTTTACAAGTCAACACCAAATAAAATGTATCCAAATTATATTATCTGTGAATTACTTAGAGGCCAGTTAAAATAAAAGAAATAACGTGATTGTTTGTCCCTTCCTCCTCTTTTAGATTACTTCTACCGCTAATAATGACATCGTAGCCGAGTTGAAATGAGTTATTATTGCTCGAAATTAATAAATCACAAGGAACATTATAGGGGAAAGCCATTATTTATTTGAAAGATAGTCATTGTTTATTTGAGTTTAAATACATTTGATTAATGGTAAATTTAAGAAAATTGAAACTCATAGGTGTTCATTTCATAATTATTGAAAAAGTGGGGTATAACAACACCACCCAATATTTTGATTAGCAATCTGTATGGACTAAATCCGAAATACTTTGCTAGAGAATCAACTAGATAGTCAGACTCAATCTAGATAAAAAGTATCTCAAGGAGTTATTATCTCAATCTGTCGATTTGATCTTTACTCAAGCAAATAAAAATCTGCGAGTTTTTACAAAAGAGAGATAACTTGGAATGTACCAAAGACCAATGTCCAAGGATCAATCAACTACAATCAACAACCAAAGGTTGGATTAGAGAAGTTGATGATCTTAATGCACAACCTGTATTATTTCAATTATATAAAATATAATGCGGAAAAGAAATAACACAGACACCAGAAATTTTGTTAACGAGGAAACCGCAAATGAAGAAAAATCCCGGGACCTAGTCCATATTGAATACACACTGTATTAAGCCGCTACAGACACTAGCCTACTGCAAACTAACTTTGGACTGGACTATGGTTGAACCCCTATTAATCTCCCACTGATACAAGGTACAGTTGTACTCCTACGCCTATGATCCCAGCAGGATACTGCGCACTTGATTCCCTTAGCTTATCTCAGCCACAACCAAGAGTTGTTGTAACCAAAATCACAGACTTGATAATAAACAGATCCATCTCACACATAAAAGTCTATCAAAGGATAAATCCGTCTCCCACAGATAAACCCTAGGTTTTGTTCCGTCTTAAGATATAAAATCAAGTTGAACAGGAACCAATTGATAATCCGGTCTTATATTCCCGAAGAACAACCTAGATTAATCAATCACCTCTCTACAATCCTTCCTGACTACACAAGCGAATTGTCGAGGAATCACAAACAGTGAGACAAAGATGTTTGTGACTTCTTTACCTTGCCTATCGGAGAACTCTCACGATCTCAAGACAATCAATCGACTGTACTCGTACGATAGAAGATGCAAGATCAGATCACACAACTACGATAAAGTAGTATCGGCCTGGCTTCACAATCCCAATGAAGTCTTTAAGTCGTTAGCCTTATTTTAGAGAAGAAAATCAAAGGTTAATGGAGATCGACTCTAGCGAGAGCACTAGTAGCACACAGACGTGTGGGGATTAGGTTTGCTCAATGCTAGATGTCTCCTTTATATAGCCTTCAAATCAGGGTTTGCCTTAGTTACAAAGCAATCCATATTCACCGTTAGATGAAAACCTGATTTAGATTCAAGCTAATATTTCTCAACCGTTAGATCGAAAACTTAGCTTGTCACACACACTTGGGTATACGTTTACTGGGTTCGTGAAAATCATGCCCAAACGTGTACGTTCATGTTGGTTCAACATAGTAACCCAAAAGGTCAACCATATGAGCATTTCATATTAACCTTGTTCTTCTTCACCATAACTAGTTCAATTGACTTAAATGAACTAGTTACAGAGTTGTTCAATTGTTATGAGATCTTATGTAACTACACAAGACACAATTGAAACAAAGATGATTCGATTCGATTGAATCGACTCATGAACATTATAGCCACGGTTTTCATAAAGCATTCCTTAGTAATTTAATGTTTCTTGTTCAGAGCACATCTTTAGATCATAACCTCTTAAGTTCACAAACAAGTTCGCGGACTTAAGTTAATCGGTTGAGTATTCCAAACTCAGCAGAAATTCTCGGCAAGAGAACTTCCGCCAGTTCGCGGACTGGGTTCGCGGACTTAGCACACAAACGAGTTTTGGAAATCCCAGCAGAAATTCTCGATCGAGAACTTCCGAAAGTTCGCGAACTGAGTCTGCGGAACGGGTTCGTGGACTTGGCAAGCCAATTCCACAATCCTCCCGATTTCTCTTGATCAACAAAGTTCGAAAACTTCGGTTCAAGGAATACATGATTATGTAATCTAAAATCTTATTTCAATCATCGAGACATTCTCAGAGGACGCTATGTAGCCGTTACTCACATACCGATTCACGTCAGAGCAATTATCAAAATGATTGAAACTTTCATGACTTTCGTCACTAGGTGAAGATAAACTTGATCAAAGCGAAACGCTTTACCAATACACGATTTCGAGATAAAAGATAAGCAATGAATGCTCAGCTTGAAATGTCAAGTGTGTATGATCTAGTCTATATAGCATACGACTTTTGACTCATAAGAAGTAGGAGATATAATAGATAGACTTTTGAGTGATAGATAAGTTCAAGTCTCCACATACCTTTTTGTTGATGAAGTTACACGGTTCCTTGTATAGATCTTCGTCGTTGTCGTTGAATTGACATGAAATCCTTGAGATCAACTACAATTTTCCTATCTTAGTCCGAGATTTATCTATGTAGGCTAGAAATCAAGACTCATAGTTTTGGTCACTAATATTGACAAACATGCTTGAGATAGCAAGGCATGCGAGGTTGACCGAGCTATGCTCTAACAATTATATTTTTAAGGTTTCTGACGCCGACCTTCGTCATGAAGCTTAAAGTTATTGATAGACATATATTTTTCTCTGAATATTGATAACTGCTTGATCTTGTACTTATTACGGGTCTTTATGTCTTTCTATGTGTTTTTGGAGAAATACGCTTTTGCGGAGAAATTGGCTCAAAAAAGCATTTGAACCTCTAGAGAAAATTATTAAAGGCAATCCAGAAAATGTAATACAGGTACCCTGGAATTATGCTGGAGATGCCCCAGGAAAATGTTACCGGCACCCAAAAATATACTAAAGGCACCCGACGAACAACTACTAAATGTACCCCAATTTTGGATAAGGGGCGCCCACCAGTTATTCGCACCCCATTAATGGTTAAGGGGCACTCATCTTCTCCAATCTGAATTTGTACCGTTGGATAGAAATTGTGTTCTTTACAGGTAGAATTACGGTTGAGATTTTGGAGGAGATTAAAGGAGACTAAAGGGCTGATTTTTTTTGGGTTTACTCCTTATGCCTAAACAGGCTTGGTAAGGTCATTGGATTGGATCAAAATTGGATAAAATTCGAGTTGGAGCAAAACAGAGAGTGAGGAGTTATGGATCTTTGTTTGTGTTGAAATTGGACAGTTTAAGTCGGATTTAGTCGTGGATATGGATTGATATGGACCTATTGAGATCATACATGACTGATAAGTATTTCAGAATCGAAGAAAAATGAGTCCTAACTTTATTCCGAAAAAAAACATAGAAGAGAGTTTATCCCAGGTAGTTTTGAGGTAAATATGAGAGGTTGGCATGTGTTCCACGCAATATTTGTTATGCCGGCGATTGGAATTGTAGCGTGAAAAAGTAATAGCATGAGAGTTACCTAGATGTAGACGGGTGAAAAACTTAAAAGAGGAAATAAGCCCCATAAAGAGTAATGGATTTATTGCAGATTATTTTTGAAGATTCTATGAAGTTGTGGGTATAAATAAGGTGCTGGTATGTGAGAGAATGACCATGGAGAGTTAGGGGTCGATGCAGAGCAATGAATCTCGCTGCAGGAGGAGTTGTAGCAGCAGCAGGTGAACAGAAGAATAGGGTTACAGACGACACAGTTGAGGTGTTGTTCTCAAGAACACATCTTTCGCAAAACAGTCGCTATTGGTTTTGCTTGCAAAAGACCTAAAGTTCACCCTTTTTTAATTGTTTCTGTGTAACACTCAATTTGCAAAGCTTATAACTTAACGTCGCAGATTGGCTGTTTTATTCATTGTAAACACTATTAATGGAAAATTTTTCGAATGTGTATTCACCATGCAGAGCTAAACCCTAACACTAGGACAATGGAGGAAGGCATTTTTCTCGATTGTGGTAATTATATTTAATTCTTTTATGAGTTTTTGCATCGATTATTAAAAGATTTATGAATTTTATTGAATGTTATTGATTTTATGGTTCATGCTTAGATTTAGGGTTTTGATGTCTCATGCGATTTATAGTCATTAGTTTCTAAAATATACCTTGTCAAAGAATTAGGGTCAATAAATTGTTATTATTTCAGCTACAAATGTCTAAAATTATTAGTTCAACCACATGAATATAAAAAATTAGTGAAACCCGGAGTTCTAGTATCTCTCAACATTGTTACCATATTTTGTGTATATTTTCTTTATTTTTAGTGTTTTCTATTTTTAAATCTTAAAATCAACCTCAACAAGTCTGAATAAACGACATCTTATTTACCACTTTTACAACACATCAGTTATGGACATACAATTCATAAATAAAATAACCCGTCCAAACAGAATTGCACACAACTTTAATTTTCCTTAGACGACATTTCCATAATGAGTTAAATCAAAATACTTGACAATTAAAGTCCAAAAACCTGTGGAACTGTTACAAAAAGCGATATGACCACTTGAAGCTGGACAAATTTCTCAAGGCTCAAAATATTGGTTGAACTTGCAGTTACAAGATTTTCGTTCAATCACAGCTTATAATTCTGCTTAGCTTAACAACTAAAATTTTGTGGCAAGTGCTACCGTAGTGTTGAGAAATGTCTTACACCGCCTAGATTCGCTGTATCAATAAAAAGTGTTTCTTCTCCTTTTACAATAAATAAGTGAAACCAAGTCCCCAATAGTTTTATTTTGGTATTGTAGATGGTGGGTTTTCGACAAAGGGTAGAATTGTAAAACTATACTCCAAATTCGGCAACCGGATGAGTAGTGAGGCTCATGTCTCTCATTAAAGCATGAAAGCTCATGCCATAAAATCTTTGACTGAGAACGTTGTCTCTCAGAGTACATATAAATGTGTTGTCTCTCAGCTGAGGCCACGACACATCTCATGAGTACTGAGCAATTTCAGTAATTACTCCAGATCCGGCAATCGGATGAGTATCGAGACTCATGTCTCTATGCATGAAATCTCATGCCACCTCTGATGGACAAAGTATCTCAGAGAAGATGAAGACGTGTAGTCTCTCAGCTGAGGCCACGGCACATTTCATATTGTATAGAATCGAAAGATTGGGCGTCTCCTAGACATCATGTCTGCTAGCATAGAGCGACAACGTCTTCGGGATGTAACCAGGTTTTCCCCGACTATGCAAGAGGAATATGATACTCCAGCAAGTTCATATTGCTCAACCCTCAGATAATTAATGCTCCTAGACAGGAAGCCCTTCTAGTATAGAGACAGCAATTAATTATCTTAAATCGTCTGAATATCCAGCAATATTCTACGAGTCGTCAATTAATCGCCTGAATATCCAACAATATTCTACGATTCTTCGTTATATTTCGCTACCTCAATCCATGGTTCTTCCCAGCAGAATTCCACAGGTTAGTAATAAATATTCAACGAAACAGGCATCTGAGCATCGAATAAGCCCTGACAAAAATGGTGCAAGTGTAATTAGCAGATAATGCACAGACCTGCATTTTGAACGCACGAACGAGCATTTCAAAAATGCGAACGAACGAGGAACCTATGCAAAATAGGAAGGGAAAATAATAATAATAAAATATTAAGCAAAAGCGCCAGGGGACTAGGCTCACCAGCCGTCCAGTCATGTCGTGACCAGTCCCTCGCCCAATTTTATATTTTATCATATTTTTATTATTTTCACGATCTCATGAAAATCCTCTCGTTCGAGCAAATTTCCTTTATTTCAAAGAAATTATCTAAATCACATGATTTTATCAAAAATAATAAAATTAGGGAAAGGTGTCGCGGGACCGAGCACCAGCTGGCCATGTCTTGGCCGTGGCCGGTCCCACACCTCACGTCTCCATTATTTTATTATTTCTCTCAAATTATGAAAATTCCTTGATTTTATGAATTTTCCTTAATCATGAAAATTACCTAATTTCATGTATTTTTATCTAAATCACATGATTTTATTAAAAATAAAAAATTTAGAAAAAGGTGTCGCGGGACCGCCTGCCGGCCGGTCATGCCTTGGTCGTGGCCGGTCCCACACCTCACGTCCCATTATTTTATTATTTCTTCCCAAATTATGAAAATTCCTTGATTTCATGAATTTTCCCTAAAATTACCTAATTTCATGTATTTTCTCTAAAATCATAGAAAATATTAAAAAATTAGGAAAAACTTGTGGGACCGGGCTCTAGCCGGCCGGCCATGCCCTATCCGGTCCCACACGCCCATTATTTTATTATTATTTGGCGTTTTGTTTCCTGATTTCATGAAAACTCGTTGATTTCAACAAAATATCTTGGTTTTGAACAAATCCCTTTGATTTTATGAAAATTATCTAAAATCATCAAAATTACATAAAATTGGGAAGAGTGCCTTGGGACCCGCGCCCATTGGCCGGCCGGCTATGCCACCGCCATTGCCGGTACCACACTCCCATTCCCTATTTTATATTTTAATTATGTCTCTCATCTCATGGAAGTTCCCTAATTTCTCCAAACTCTCTAGTTTCATGGAATTTCCCTTAAATCAGAGAAAAATACATAAAATCACATAAAACTGGGAAAAGCATGTGGGACCGCGTGTTAGCCGGCCGGCCATTCCCTAGACGTGGCCAGTCCCACACCTTGTAATTCCCTGTTTTATTTATTATTCTCATCATCTCTTGTATTTTTGCCAGTTTCAGCAAAACCATGGATTTTGCATATTTTCTCCAAATGTTGCACAAACGTGCACCAGAAAATATCAAAATTCTCAGGACTGAAGCGCGGACATCATGGTGACACGGGCACATCCCCTTGACCGACCAAGGGTGACCCTGAGGCTTGCAAACAGCTGGTCCCGCATGCTTTAATTATTTTAACCTAATTTGCTCAGCTGCTCATATTAGGTTCGAACTCTTTCCAAACAATTGGAAGTTCACTAAAACGACCATCTACTGGTCCCACGACCACCAAGAGATGGTCTCATGACCTCTTTTACGATCCCTCATGTTTTCCATAAAACCAGGTTTTATGATTTGTCGCTCACACGAGCATTATTTCAGTAAATGATTAAACCAACATTTAATCATTCTTTTACCAACTGGTCCTCAAGAGACTTTGGTATTTTGCTCATTCGAGCATCTGGGCGTTATATGGTGAACCCGTCATCCCATGTATCCGGTCTTATGTGATTTGCAATAAATCATTATCTCGGTAAAATTAGGGTTTTGAATCCAGAGCTCTGCAGAAACGTGATTCTGAGCAAATTCGAACACTCTGATAATTTTATGTTGATTCCATGATTAACATTCATATTTATTTTGCTCGACTCAGCAGTCAGTAACTTAAACTAATATTTTATTTGGTCCAGCTACCAACAATTCATCAAAAGAACAATATTTGTTCAAACTAGCAATATTCGCTCAGACTAGCAATATTTGCTCAAATCAAAGAATATTGGTTCAACTATCAATATTCAACAATTTAACAACACAGTTTTGCTCGTCTTAGGTTATAATGATACCTCGTCTCAGCAGACACGTTAAATTCATGAGTTTCAGAACATTTTCTAATCATGTTCAACTCAGCAATACATGGACTCATCGTCCCATAAAGTCAGCAACTGACTCCACAATCACGAGATTTCAATCGTGTCACATGGGGGGATATTAACTAGGGTTTTGGTCTGGTGGTCTATGGCACGTGTGTTCACCCACGATGAGAATGTGAGCAAGTCGTGCAATCAGTTGGAAGAGTCAGCAAAGTAGTGGGTGGAAAGTTAACCAAGTCTCCGCACGATGAGTAATTGGTTTTAACATGATTTCCCCATTTCCCATTCTCTGATTCCAGCAACTGTCACACTTCATGGGATCATGGTGTTTTCAACTCCGGCATTATAAAATGTCCCTGAATCCTGATTGAAAGTCAAGAAGTTTTCGAACATTCGAACAACATTCGCCAAAACGAGCAATTTCTCATCAAAGTTCATACAGACAATCTTTCGTCTACATGAACTCACAGAAATTACTCTCAATTGAGCAAAATTCAATCATTCAGAGCATTTTCACGCTGAATTCACAACACACCTACAATCTTAGATCACCATTGATCTCACGCATTTCTTAGCTTCCCTCCTACAGATCAACCTATCCTCTCTTGTGACCGAATTGACTCTAGGACGGCCATTGTTCTTGATTTAGGACGGGGTCTTACAGATTGATCTCTCGAACTTAAAGCACTCCCTTCTTGCAGTGCATATGTGTGAGGTTCAACATTTCGATCGGTTCAAGGAGTCTCCACACGGTCGACTCTTCAATTCCGTAAAAACCAACAAATCGTTTTTCCCCACTCACAGATTGGCGACCACAGTGGGAGATTAATCTCTCGGTTGCAATCTCAAGGTTTCACAAGATGGTTGATCTTAGGTCACGTACGATCGCAGATCCTAATACAAACAACGCTAGCACTAGCAACAACAATGAAAATCAGGATATCCCGGAAACGATTCCGGCTTCCAACACTGATGGTGGTGACATTACTCCTACTCACGCTGAAGGTCATCCCCTGTTCGGTCGAAACCCTGAGGAAGTCAGAGGAAATCCACCACCTACCATTGCTGATCTTATCAAAGTGCAAGACACTCTTGCGAAGAATCAGACTAACATGGCTGCCACACATAAGAAGCTGTGCAATTATCTCAAAACTCTTACTGATAAGATGACAGAGAAGACTCAAGAAAAGGGAAAAGAGAAGGAGAAATCCTCAGATGCTGTTGATCCTGAAGTAATCCCAATCCATACAGTGGATGATGATGAAACTGGCAAAGCTGCAGATTCGTCAGCAAAGGAACCATCAAATTTCATTACTCGGGAAGACATGGAGCGCCTTCTGGAGAACTGTGGAAAATACAATACATCACATGTACATCGTCACCAACCTCGTTATCCTGCCACTACGCAAAGGATTCCCCTTCCAAAAGGTTACGTTTCTCCAACTTTCACTATGTATAATGGAACTGGCAATGCTCGAGAACATGTCTCTCGTTTTCTCGAATCCTTGGGAGAGCATGAACATAACCATGTTGTTCGTCTCAAGGAGTTTTCAAAATCCTTGAAAGGAAGAGCATACACTTGGTATAAAAACATCGCACCGGGGACTATCAACAATTGGGGAGAAATGATCAACGCCTTCTACAGGAAATACTTTTTCGTGTCAGAGCAAGTCAATCTATCTGATCTGGGAAGAATTTTCCAGAGGGTCAGTGAGAATCCCAATGATTACGTGAAAAGATTCAGAGTCCAAGCCCTGGACTTTCATGACCCAAATGTCACAGAGCAGTAGCTGGTAGATTTGTGTATCAACGGCATGCTCCCGGTTTACAGAGCTCTACTGGAGAATCTTCGATTCCAGACTTTCTCAGAGCTCCACGAAGTCGCGAAGAGATCAGCAACCACTGCACCTACCCTGTTAGAGAGAGCAAAGTCCACATAAACTGAGGAATCACGTGACACTCGAGGAAGTAGATGTCTGATCAACAAGCAGTACAACCTGCAGCCCTCTGCAAACGTTGCTGAGGGGAGCAAGCGCAAGGCAAAATCCCCGAACAAGCACACTGCGGCTCCTCCAAAGACGCAAAAGAAGGACAAGCCAGAGACACAGGCTCCTGGCCACCGTACTGAGGCTCCTGACGATGCACCTGATTTTCCTCTCCCCATTGGAGAAGTGCTAGAACTATTAGACGCCTGGATCCAAGATGGTGCAATCAAATTTCCATATGTCAGGAGAGATCCAACCGAGGAAGACATGGAAAACCTTCGTTACTGCTGATTCCACAGGTTCGTCAATCACCCCACAAGTAGCTGCAAAGTTTTGAAACGCATATTCAGAGAAAAGGTTGAGTCAGGAGAACTTAACCTTGGAGCCGAGGGAGTACACAGAGATCCTCTTCCTGTCAGGACTTTCTCCATCTCTGAAGCACCAGTCAAGGAAGCGGTTCAGTCATTGATAGAGCATGTCTGTGAATTGATCTATCTGTAAAAAGCGCAAAGGGGAGACATGTTCACAGCTTTGAACCATATATTGTCTGGGAAACGCCTACTGATTCCAGAAGTATCTCTTGAACCTTCAGCCACCGAAAAAGAAATGTATGACTGGGGACTGCTCACCACCGTGCATATTAAAGGAAATGAATTCAAAAGAGCATTTGTTGATGTCGGCACCGCCGTCAACATCATCCCTTTGAAAACTCTCAGAGCCGCTGGCATTACTTGTCAAGAGGCTACTCATGCTCCCGTAGCAATCAGAGACCACGAAGGAATCTCCAGAGATGCGTACGGCTTCATCATTCTCAAAGTCACGGAGAATTTGGTCTGCATTGAGATCAAGTTTTACATAATTCGAGAAGATCCTGGATATGAAATGATCCTTGGAAGAACTTGGATTCATGCTGGAAGGGTAACTTTAAAGCTTTCAACACACTCTGTCGCTGACAAAGACTCCAAGTTGGAAGAGGAAACAGAGGACGCCCCACCGTTTGACATCTGGAGGAAGTGAAAACCTTGACGGGACTTACGCAAGAACCTGGGAAAAATCCACATACCTTCGTCAAAAGGTTTCAAGTTCAGGCAAGTCTTATTCCTTTTCATGCTCCAATATTACCAATGTTCAAATATGATACTTTGATTCAAGGACTTCTCCCTACGAACAATTTAGCAATTACCAAAAGTTATGAATGGATAACTTCACCTCGCCAATATTATACCCAATGGTTGGGTTCAGAGCTTCTCCAAGTCGATCATTCTATCAAGAGGTTTATTGCTGAAGACCTGGCTAAGCACGACAGACAGTATGCTAGGTACTCTCCTCTACATGAATGTCCGTACGTGCCACAATCATGGAATCAACAAAAGATATTCAAGGAGCGAACTACTAAACCAAACAAATTCAGGGAAGGGGATTTGGTTTTCAAGGCGGCTAAACGAGATCTCCACTCTGCAAGGAGCTCCAATTGGGAAGGACCATTTATGGTTGCTAAGTCCATAACTGGAGGATACTACAAATTGATCAACACAGATGGTAGAACCCTGCCAGTAATTCACGAGAATTGGCTTAAGGAGTTTATCTGAAATTATTGGGTGTTTGAGGTACTGGGCGTTTGAGCACTCATGATGTCTGGATTTGGAATTTAGGATTTTCTTTCATTGTATTTCAATTCCTCCAAAACGTTAGCAATACTTGCAATCAGTATTTGAATTCAGCAATTTATCAGAAATTCAATTTGTAGTTGCAGGAAATCCTACACTACACCCCTCATATGATTTCATTATTACTCAACTCATTTTTAGATTTACAGTCTTAATTTTATTGATCAATCTTTGAATGTTCTTACAAGAAAAGATAAAGGAATCAAGAATGACCTCTGCTCTAGAATTTCTATCTCCTATTTACTTGTTTCTTACTCAAAAAGATCTCTCTCATTTCCTTTACAACTGAACGACTATTTATAGGGAAGTACATAGTGGATGACAGCTAATCTGTCCTTTATTTTCGAATATGGCTTGCGACATTCTCGCAACCTTACAAATGTTAATCTCGCAAACTCTCTAATTTTCGCAGGACCATCACATCTTTCTCATGATTTTAGCTGACGTCGTTTATTATATCATTTCTGAAATTTTTCTGCGACGCTGTTGTGTTGTGTTGTTGATAATTTCGCTAAGATATCACTGTTGTGAGATTCTGATCCTACATCTTGCTTCTTCTCATATCTTTTCTGCGAAGTAGAGAATGATGTGAGAAATGCCGCAGCTGTTCATTTCTTCATATTATGCATTTATCACACGTACTCTTTCTTCCATCTGTTTCTTGACACGTCTTTTGTAACCGCTGTTTTTTAACCGTTTATATTTTTCCGTATTAATCGTGTTTATCTTCTCGAGGAAAAATTCCCTCTATATATATTCTTTCTCACTCTCTTTTTCTTTCTTTTTATTTTCTCTGAAACTTCATCGTTCTTCTACAAATCCGTTATTGCAATTTTTCTTCTTTCTTCTTCAATCTTTTTAAGTTCTTCTTCGTATTCATACTATTTCTTCTACAGATCTTCATCGTTCGTAATTTTCTTCGAAATAATCTTCCTGCTACTGTTTTCCATGGATTCATCAAAGTTAGTTTTCTTTTTTCTTCTTTATGGGTTTTGCTGAAATTAATCTTGTTTATTGCCTTATTTGATGTTGTTTATGTGATTCCCATACTCTTGTTATTTCAGCAAAAGCGCCTCCAATACTAAATTTACAGTTCAGAACCCTAATATTCCCAAATCGCAGCATAAGGTTGTTGCGCATAAAAGAAAGTCTGTGAATGAGAAGATAGTAAGAAACACTATCCTTTTCTAATAACAATATTGTTGCCTCTGTTTCTTATCTGGATTGTAATTCGCAGGGTGATAAGTATGTCAATAAACCTCTCAAGAAATCTCGCCACCTCAAAACTGTTCCAACTTCTGTTCCATTCCACTTGCTCATCTCTTCTAAATCTCCTGCGACATCTTCGCAAGATAAACCTTTATCTCCCATTCGCGAAAAAGCTGCCTCAGACTTCATTTTTTCAGATGACCTTTCAATGATTGAAACCCCCCTTGTTGATCCTTCTATGAATGAAACTTCTTCTCTTCCTATTGAGAATGTTTCTCAACCTTCTATTACTGCCAGTTCTCTACCTGAGTCTCTTCCTCTTTCGAAAGAAACCGTGGAAGGAATAGATATTGCTTTCAAAGTTTTATCTGAAGTCCTGGATGATGGCAAGAAGTCTTCTATTGATCCTATCAAGTCTAATATTTGCGAAATTCTGAGTAAGCATTTAGGTTCTGATAGAGCTGCTTCGCAGTCAGCTTTGGAAAAAGAGTGTAATGCTCTTCGTCTCGAAAATCAAAAGCTTCATAATGTTTTGTTGGATCGTGACAATCTTCGAAAGAAGAATGATGAATTGAGAGGTATGATTTCCTTAATCATGTCTTCAATTTGCTTTAAGTGTAAAGGAGAATCAACTTAAAGAACAATATTCCAAATTAGAAGAATCTTATTCTTCTCCTGCTAAGAAAAATGCCTTTCTTATTTCTAAAGAGAAAACCTTCAGTCTCGACTTAAAGGTTTAGTTGGAGATAAATTTGATGACGCAATGGACCGTTGGGAGAATAGTTGTCTGTCCTTGATTCAACACCTTATTTCGCAAAAGGAAGGTAGTCATAATATTTTGACTTCCTTAACTATCTTTTCTTTGTCATATTTTTCTGAGTTTTTCATCTTATTGAAATTTTGTATTCTACCTTTCGCAGAGTCTGAGAAGAATCTTAATTCCTCCATTTCTGTTTTGGAGGCTAAATATGCCAAAATTCGCAAAGAAAATGCATTGCTCGTCTCTGTCCTTACTGGTTCTCGCGACCGAGCAGTAAGAAGACTTGATTATCTTGCTCATTTTAAGGATATTCAAGATAGGAATCATCAGAGAGCACTTCTTCGTCAAGTTCATCTCCGGGATGAAGTCCTTGTAAATGATATTTTATTGTCCAAATCTCTTCCTCATACATTATTTGAACCTTTGGAAGTAGATGATGATGAAGTTCCTCGTCCTGCTGATAGTGATTATGATTATGAAAGTGGGGCAGAGGATGATCTCTTGGAAGGTGAAGAAGAAATTCCTTCTAAGGAAACATCTGCTGGTGTTAATCAAAATGAGAAATAAATCTCTCCTGAAGAAGTAATTGTTGGCGATAATCAAGGTGCTAGTCAAGGCGAAGATCAGAACCGAAATGAAGGAGAGACTTGCGATATTGAGAACATTGGCGAATTATCTTCTTGAATTGTCTTACTTTTATCACTTTTGCGAATAATATTCTTCAACCAACTTTGGAATCAATTTTTCCTTTTAGTATTTTGTTGATGAGAAAGATAATGCTTCTTGTTTATTGATTCCCATACTTGCCTCTCATTATCTTTCTTGCAAAAAATAATATGTTACGAATACTTATAAACATTTTGTTTTATCATGTGGTCTTATTTTGCCTTCCTAATTAAAGGTCTTATTATGCCACCTCTTGTCATTGCGACAAAACCGCAGGACGTCCTTGCACTTTCATGCAAAAACCCATTGATCTTGCCTTAACTTTTTCTTTTGTATTATGGCCTCTTCAGGAATGTTGCGACAATATGACAGGCCTAAATATTCTTGCGAAAATAAATCCCCATGACATTGTCGTCTTGCGACGAAATCGCAGGACGTCTTCGCACTTTCATGCGAAAACCCATTGACCTCGTCTTATCTTTTTCTTTTGTATTGTTGCCTCTTCAGGATTGTTGCACAAATATGACAAGCCTTAATACTTTTTCGAATAGAAAGCCTCATGACATTTGCGTCTTAAGACACTTATCAGCTCCCTAATGGAGGGTGTCGCCCTTATCTTCCCCCTGGTTGCCCCTTCAAGGAGGCGTACTTATACCATACAAGGTTAGCTCCTCCCATCCAGTCTTAACAACAACCAGTTGTTTTCACAGCCTCTTATCCCTTTTACCTATAGGGCTTATGGTTACGAGACTGCACCCTAAGTGGGGTTTTCTTCGGGCCGAGTGCAGTATAAGCCAAGACTTGTCAAGAATGGCAAGGTACGCTTCAAACGTCCCTGGCATTCTTGAATCAACCATGTACCTCGGCGCCTTGATCAGATCTGCACTCCTTGGGAGAGTCCTTATTACCTTAGTCGCCCAACCCAAGTCATATGCTTAAGCTGAGAATCCAAGGTGCCTCTCCCGGATGGGCTTTATTGACCCAAATCTCCATGACTCAGGTTCCGGTGGCGGTGTAGCCTTTCCCTGAGCCATGCAACAGGTACCCCTTAATATGACGTACTTTAGGTCTTACATTTGCCTCTTGCGAAATTTTATTTACGAACTAGGGTGTACGCCATAAAGATTCGCCCCTTTCTTTTATGTCATTGTTCTGTGATTATCTCTGCGAAAATTTCGCACATCATGATCTTGTTTTGATATGAATAGTCTTGCAATTATTTTTTCAGAATCCATAACTTCTCAAAGCTTCTTACGGATAATATCTTTTTAAATACAACCTGTTCCATGGTATGTCAAGTCTATGACCAACATCTCTGCCCTATGGATCCATTAATCTATAAGCTCCTGTTCCAACTATCTCCTTAATGATGTAAGGTCCATCCCATTTTTTCGCTAATTTTCCACCATTTTCTCGTTGATATATTGGTGTCTCTCGCAGAACTAAATCTCCTGGTTGGAATTCGCGTACTTTGACACGTTTATTATATTCTCGGGCTAATCTTCACTGATAATTCTCCATATGTTGTAAAGCTTTTTCTCTTCTTTCTTCTAATTCATCAAGTTTATTTAAGATCAAACCCGCACTAAGATTTTTCTCCCAAGCTTCTCTTTTTGTTGTTGGAATAAAAACTTCTGTTGGTAACATCGCTTCAACTCCGTATGTTAAACAAAAAGGTGACATTCCAGTAACTTCTCTTCTAGTTGTATTATAAGCCCATACTGCATTATGTACTTGTTCGCACCATGCTCTGTGATGTCCTTCCAATTTATTCTTTAATATATCTGCAATTGTTTTGTTTGTTGCTTCCACCTGCCCATTAGCTTGTGGATACAAAGGAGTAGACTTTCCACATATTATCTTGAATGCATTAAGTATCATTTCTATATTCTGTCCTTCAAACTGTTTCCCATTATCAGATACAAACTGCGCAGGAATTCCAAATCTGCAAATGATATTTTCGAATATGAATGTAAAGATATCTTTGTCGCGAATATGTTGTACTGCCTTCACTTCTGTCCATTTTTTGAAATAATCTGTTGCGACTATTAAATATCTTCTTTGTACAGAACCTGGTAAAAATGGTCCCACAATATCTAAACCCCACTTTCCAAAAGGCCACACACTGGTTGAAGATGATAGTGGTGCTCCAGGTGCATGTATTTTCTTTCCATGCCGCTGACAATCTTCGCAACGTCTTGATATTTGTTTGGCATCTTCGTGCATGTATGGCCAGTAATAGCCTTTCATTTTTGATCTATGTGCCAAAGATCTTCCCCCGCTATGATTGCCAGCATCCCCACTATGTAACATTTTTAGCACTTTTTCTCCTTCCTCTCGTGTCAAACATCTGAGTGATGGTCCATTAAAGGATTTTCGGTATAGCAACCCATCTCTTAATTCATAATTCGTTGCACGGCTTTTTAATTTGTGTGTTTCCAATCTATTTCTTGGTGTTTCTCCTTTCGCCAAATATGCATGAAGTTTCATTCTCCAGTCTGCGATATTGTTCATTTGTTCTTCTTCTTCTTCTTCATTATCTATTATCATCACGTCCACTTCTTCTTCTTATTTATTGATTGATGGTGACAGAAGTGTTTGTATTTTTATGCATCTCGCAGTTGGATCTGTCATCATGCTTGAGATGAAAGCAAATGCGTCTGCGAGTCTGTTATCTTTTCTTGAAATGTGCCTCCATTTTATTTTGGGGATTTTCGCTGACAATTCTTCAACGAGCTTCTTGTATTTCTTAAAGGATAGTTCATTTGTAGTATACTTTCCCTTTATTTGGCGAATAACTAGCTGCGAATCACTAGTGATCCTGGCATTTTCTAGTTTCATTTCTATTGCAAATTTTAAGGCATGTATCACAGCTTCATATTCCGTTCCATTATTAGTGGATGCGAATTCCAATCTGAATGAAAAAATTATCTTTATTCCTTCTGGCGAAACTAAAACAATTCCAACTCCATTTCCTTCTCCATTTGATGATCCATCTACCAATATCTCCCATCTATTTGGTTCTGTTAGTAAATCTTTTGTATCTCCGCGTTCTTCTTCTATATCCATCATTTCTTCTACTGCTTCATCTTCTTCTAAAGGAAATTCTGCCAAGAAATCTGCAACAACTTGTGACTTTGGTGAAGGCAAAATTTCATATTTAATATCAAAGTGGCCTACTTGTGCATTCCATCTGTCACTCTTCCTGATCTTTTAGAATTCTTCATCACTGATTCAATTGGTACTTTTGTTAATACCTTTATCTTATGCGCATGAAAATATATGTGGAGCTTAAACGATGCATAAACTAATGCTAAGATTAAATTCTCAATCTTTGAGTAATTCTTCTCGGCAGTATTAAAAGTTTTACTAATGTAATAAATGGGTTTCTCCACTCCTGCGTCTACTCGCAATAACACAGCACTTAATGCATGCGACGTCGTCGCAAGATAGATCAATAATTCTTCTCCTGATTCTGTTTTTTGTAAAATAGTTGTATTCATAAGATGTTCTTTGATCCCTTGAAAAGCTTTTTCACATTCATCATTCCATTTAAATTTTGCACCCTTCTTGAGTATATCGAAAAAATATTTGCATTTGTCTGATGATCGCGAAATGAATCTCCCCAACGAAGCTAGAAGCCCATTCAACTTCTGTACATCTTTTATTGTTGCTGGTCTTGGCATGTCACGAACTGCTTGCACTTTTTTTGGATCAACCTGTATTCCTTCCTTCGATACAATGTAGCTTAAATTTTTTCCCGATGCAACTCCAATAGTACACTTCTCAGGATTCAATTTAATGTTATACTGCCGCATTTGTTCAAAAATCTCCCTCAGGTCTTGTACATGGTATTTAACTTCTTTACTCTTTACTAACATGTCATCCACGTATACTTCTAATGTTTTGTGTATCCATTTTGCGAACACCTTCTCTACCATTCTTTGGTATGTCGCTCCCGCATTTCGCAAACCAAATCAAATTTTCGTGTAACAATATAAACCTCTAGGGGCGAAGAAAGCAGTATGTTCTTGATCTTCTTCAGCGAGAGGGATTTGGTTATACCCTTTGTACCCATCTAAATACGATACTCTATCGTTTCCCGCTGCGGATTCCACCATTTGAGGAATATCTGGTGACGGAAAACTATCTTTGGGGCAAGCTTTGTTTAAATCAGTGAAATCTATGCAAATCCTGATTCCTTTGTTTTTCTTTGGGACAATGACCATATTCTCTATCCATTCTGGCTATTTAGCTTCTCTTATGATTCCCGCATCAAGCATTTTCTGTAGTTCTTCTTCTATTTGGGAATGGTAAGTTGTTGCAATTTTTCTTATTCTCTGTTTAAATGGTCTCACATTTTTGTTAATCTCCAACTTGTGGCATGCAATTGATGGATCTATTCCCGGTATCTCATCCATGCTTCATGCGAAAACATCTTTATATTCTCGCAACAGGTTAACAGTTCTTTCTTCTTCTTCCACATCCATTTTGGTTCCAATTCTCAATATTAGAGGTTCTTCCATAGTCCCAACGTTTATTTCTTTTGTTGGTTCTACGGCAGTGTAATTGGGTTTAGGTTCTCCCATCGGTGTTGGTTTTTTTATTGTTTTCACAGGTCCTTCTCCTTCCTCCGAAATTTCGCTGGGTATTCCTTTGCCTTCTTTTGCCCTTATCATATATACTCTAAATTCTTCTTCTTTCTTTGCTTCCTTTGCCAACTTTCTGCGAAATTGTTTCTTTTTTGCTTGTCCTTCATAATGCTTTACTTCAATTTGATGACATAACTTCGCATTGTCAACATCTCCTCTGATTTCACCTACTCCATTTGGTTTGGGGAATTTAATACATTGATGCAACGTTGATACTACAGCTTTTATCGCATGTATCCATGGTCTTCCTAATAACATATTATATGGCGATTCCATATCCACTACACACATTGTTACGTGTGTTTCGATCTCTCCAAGTGGAATTTGTACCACTATTTCTCCTTTAGGTTTTGTTGTGGATTTTCCAAAGCCGTGAACAAAATATGTTGAACTGGACATTTCTTCATCTTTAAATCCCATTCCCCGGAATGAATGATAAAATATTATATCCACTGAACTTCCTGTATAGATTAAAGTTCCTTTCAATATCCATTCTCCCATGGATTTTGTTGTTGTCTCCTTCTCCTTTCGCGCAATAGGCACTGTAATAACCAACGGAGATGTGTGGTTCAAATTTTCTTTTGGTATTTCTGCCTCCATGAATGTAATTTTTTTCTTTTCCCAATCTTTCAAGGGTGATGTCTTTTCTACCGCCATAACCTTCCTTCCTTCAAAATTTCGTTTATGTATTCTTCCTTTGATGTTTTCATGGAATTCATTAATCATCATTTTTGTTATCATATTACACTCCAATCTTTTGTCATCTTCATTAATTATAATCATCTTTCTTTTAATTGGTTCACTGATTTATTTAATCACTTTCTTGATTTGAACATTCTCAACAACAATCTTTAAATTTCAATCTTGAAGTCCCTGTTTCTAGCGCCATTATGTAGTTGCAGGAAATCCTACACTACACCCCTCATATGATTTCATTATTACTCAACTCATTTTTAGATTTACATTCTTAATTTTATTGATCAATCTTTGAATGTTCTTACAAGAAAAGATAAAGGAATCAAGAATGACCTCTGCTCTAGACTTTCTCTCTCCTATTTACTTGTTTCTTACTCAAAAAGATCTCTCTCCTTTCCTTTACAACTGAACGACTATTTATAGAGAAGTACATAGTGGATGATAGCTAATCTGTCCTTTATTTTCGAATATGGCTTGCGACATTCTCGCAACCTTACAAATGTTAATCTCACAAACTCTCTAATTTTCGCAGGACCATCACATCTTTCTCATGATTTTAGCTGACGTCGTTTATTATATCATTTCTGAAATTGTTCTGCGACGCTGTTGTGTTGTGTTGTTGATAATTTCGCTAAGATATCACTGTTGCGAGATTCTGATCCTACACAATTCACTTTACTTAAAGAAAATCTCTATAAATCCAAAATCAAAGAAAATTCTCAGTCACAGACTAAACGCCTATCAAATAATCAAAACCCAAATAAAATCTCACATCTCTCACAGAGTTCAATGTTCTTGAGATTATGGAAAGGAAACTAAAGAAATCCATCAAATAAAGATTTATGCTCTTCTTCCTCCTCCAAGACTTTCAAGGTTGCCTTTTCCGCCTCCAGCTTCCTGGTTAGTTCGGCAACTTCATTCATCTTCTTCAACACGGCATCACTGGTAAGGAAGGGAACATCACCCTTTAATGCTCTCCTGATAACTTCAAGTCTTTGACGGAGCCACTTCAGATTGAAGCCAAGATCTTCAACATTCTTCAAGTTGTACTCCCAATCAAAGAGTACATCTTGAGTAACAACATTTCTGGGAGTAATCCGCATATCATCTATGACACGCAAGATATCCTCTACTTGTTTCGTCAGAAAATAACTGCGTTCTGGATCCCGAGTGACAACAATATGTCCATACATTTCCCACAGTTCATTGTATATAGCAGCATATCCGATAGGAACGCTAAATCCTCCAACAAGCTGGTGATATGTGAGTAACTCACCAAATTGAGGATTAAAGGAAATCCCTGCAGTCGTATACTCATGTACTATCATCTGGTTCTCAACTACTGGAGAAGCATCGGTAATCATAGAGACGATTTCAAAAGAAGTAACTTCCGCTATTTCGGGTTCGGGTTCCACCGTCTGAGGCACAATTGGAGTTTCTTATACCTCCACGGCATCAACGACCAGCGCTTCATCATCTTGAGGCACAAATATGGAATTAGTGTCACCAACAACTCCTGGATTGCCCAAACCATCATTACCGGATTCATAATTCCCAACTTCGTTGTTCGACACCTAATACGAAGATTACATGGGATTAGAATGATTCAAGGGTGTAAATCCAATACTATTATAAAATTAAGAAATCAAGTGAACTAACATCATCTAAGTTCCTTATCATGCATCTAAGATGTGTACAAGTAGCATCAAAGTCATGAAACACGTTTCCAAAGAAACTCAGCTGAAGAAATTTTACACTGCCCTGTGTTCAATGACGAACTGGGAGCAATTGGTGTGAAGTCTAGAGTTGGGTCATATCCCATTATCTTCGTGTGGAAGTCCTCTACAACATGTCAAAATTTCATGGAAATTGGGAGAACGAGCTAGGAGCTGTGGTCAAAACATTGGGCAACATGCAATCTGAAAAAGTTCTGAAAGTCTCCTGGAAGTTTACTATTTCGTCTTTTTCAGGCCCTAAACGTGCTCAAAACTTAAAAAGATTTTTTTATAAAGCTTGGAAATTTCCTGGTCTTGAGGATACATATGCAGCCAGATGAAGATTTTACGGCGTTTTTGGTAAAAAAACGGGGTTCTGAATTTTCTGACGACGAAGTTCGACCAAGTTTTTTGTATATACACATAGATTGTCATTCATTTATTCACAAATCAGCGCTTTCATACTTCTATGAAGAGGATACAGGGTATATACTTACTTTGGAGGTCTCCGAAGTACTCAAGGAATTATGATTGTCCGTATTAACGACAAGGGGTTCATTACTTCTATTTGGCTCCGAATCTTTGGAAGTGCCTTCATCTACATTCTCAGAGGAAGATCGAACATCAGCACTTTCCACCTCCATGATGACATCCTCCTGGACATATTATCAAGTAATTAGCATTTTCACATGAAACATTTATGTCCGATGGTAAAGGAAATTACTCATGGCGACTTCTTCTTCAACGCTCAAATCAGAAGTCGTCTGCCCAGCAGCAGAGAATCGAAGACCGTCAATACTAGACGGAGCAAAGTCCTGTAACCAAATAACAAATATTGGTTTTGAGATCCTGATAATGCGTATGAAGAAGTCACAGCGGAAAAATATCAATAACTCACCAAAAAGGCGACTGGGGACTTTATGATGTTGGGCAACAACTTGCAATTCTTGCTCCTGCCTTCTCCGCCGTGGGAAATTGCCTCCGCCTATGAGAAATTCACTTCAATTCGAGGTCTCACAGCACGACCCTCATGCAAAATAAATTGACGTGATAATTAAAAACGATTATACGAGTTGTATGAGGAATATGCAAAAGAATACATACCGGTGAACCTCCTGGAGATGTCTCTCGTTTGTCACCACCAGAAATATTCCTTAGTCTGGTACGAGAGGCACTCATCTCAGAAGAAGGGGTATCCTTCACTAAAGGTTGGGCGGCCGTCACATAATCATTAAGACGCTCAAGCTGCTGATCCCAGAATTTCATGTAACCTGGAGTCACGTACGTGGTTCGATCAATACAAGGGAACCAATAAGAGCTCCCTTCATCATGTGTGTGATCTAAACAAGTCTTAAGTTGTTCCACTGATGGTCTTCTCCTTCTGAAGTTTGGAACACATTGGTCCATACCCATCTGACGGGCGGCTCTGTCAATGTTATACTCCTCCACCGAAAAATCTCCATACGTTGATGATATTATGTGACCGGGAGTGCAACTCAGCATGAAAGATCTTTCGGCATCGCTCAAATCAGCACCGGATTTCAAATACTTACTTTCTCCATCATTGAAAGTCTTCAATTGAGAAACGTGAGGAGGAACCACCAACCAAGGACGGAAGTTGAACTCAGACTCGTCATCTAATACGTCAATGAAGCGCGTCTTGGACTGAATTTGCTTCGTAGACCAGCGCATAATCCTAGCATTGTCTTTCTCATGGAAGATACGTCGAGCATCAGTAGAGTTCAGACATTGTAAGACACTACGGGGAATGGGTGCATAGTTTCCGAAACGCTCCCATATCAGAGCTTGGAGAAACATCGTATTGACGTAGCATTCATTCTTCATGAAGCCGTTCGAACACTGGAGTCTACGACTAGAGAGTCCAGGTTAGAATATAAAGAGCCCAAGAATAAGCTACCTAGAGGAAGTTGTTCACCTTGAGCCAGTTTAATAGCGAAAGGAATTACAAACGGCTTCAACAAGGTACCAGCATCTTCAAACACATCTCTGGACAACCATAAGCACAAGAAAGCAGCAATAGACAACATACCGTCGGGTTCATCAAGAGGGACATCTCGTGGCCACCAATGTGTCAACCAATGAGCGTAACAACCTTTACCAAAAACCTTGTTGATTCTCTCCATCTCAGCTGTTAAAGTTTTGGAAACTGCTTTCTCTTCCGCCGTCCAAAGTTCTTCAGGAATTACCTGTAATTGGAAGATGCAATAAAGCAACTACATCTTCCAAGGTAATAGTGAACTCTCCCAAGCTGCATATAAACGTGTGAGTTGGGATGCACCAGCGATCAAGAAGAGCTACAATACCTCGTGCGTCATGAAAGATATACAAATCTCCAGATGTTTGAACGACCCTGGTAATTTGTGCTATATCCAGCATAGCTCTAACACGAGGAAATCCCAGCATGTGTCTATACCATCCCGAGAACTTCTCTAAAGGGCGTCGAGAAATCTTGAATTCAATCATTGAAGCCTGGAATAATCCTCGTTCAAGACAGAACCGAATAGAAGCACGAGGAGTCACCAATTTATTTTGAGTGACCGTCTTGGGATTGATCAGAAGGCGATATAACGGAGACTTGAGACGGTTTTCGGGCTCCTGAACCTCAAAGAAAGCGTCATCTATGTTTGGGACATTCTTGACTCCAGGTGTTTCGTCTTCCTCACCAACGGAAGTCTCATCCGTGCATGTTTCCTCTATGGAGATATCATCATATGCACACCTTTCATCTCTGGAAGCGTCATTGGCTGGAGAATCAGACATCCTCGCAAAGCTTTTGTGAAATCCACACAATGTTTCAGTCATCCTCGAATTCAACAATATGATTGAATCATGTAAATTAAAATAACGGTGTCTACAAACGGTAAATATTGAACTCTTACCTCTTTCAATTTCACTAACAATAGTGGTTGCAATACAATAGTTAACGCACGAAATCAATTCGTTCCTTGAAACCTGCAATAACGATCAACACTTCATTAGTTCATGGAAAATGATTTTCTCATAAAATCATATACATAATTTTCATAATGTGAACATTCACACAACTAGACTATGAAATTTACAATAAGACATGACTTCATCACGAATAAGTTGTCTAGTTTGAAGGTTACTCAAAACCCATGTCTTGATTTTACAAAGCAATATTTAGTGCAATTTGTTCATATAAATTTTCAGAATTTATCTAATAAGAACAAATCCATGTGAATAAAATATGTCATCATGTTTCACATAAAATATGTCATGGCTACATGTATAAAAAAAATCTATTTTCCTTCGTATTAGCGTTTTATTAAAAACGAAGGTTTATGCTAGTTTTGTGAAAGCTCACACCCATTGTGATAAAATACTAATCCTCATGAAAGCTAATAAATAAAGTTTTATCACTGGATATAAGTTTACATACATGAAAATATATATGTCTATTTTCCTCGAATGAGCATCATCTTCTAAAACGGGGTTTATTTCGGTTTTGTGAAAGCTCATATCTATTAAGGTAAAATCTTGGTTCACATGAAAGCTCATACACTAAGTTTTGTCACTGGACCTAAGTCCATATATATAAAAAAACATCTCTCATAAATCAGGGGTTTTTATTAGTTTTCAAAACTAACGATCGAACGAACATACGTTTGATAAAACAAGGGTTTTTCTACAAAACTCTCGTCAACATATACACATGTATATAATTTTAACATGATGGAAGCATGAACACCTCATGGAATCATCAAACATCTGGAAAAAAAAATCGCACCTTGGTCGGCGTCGGCCGGAAGTTGGCCGGACGGTGCTATCTCCGGTCGGCGGCTGGTGGTGCTCCGGCGAAACTTCCCGTTCTCTGCTGCTGCTATGACGTGAGGAGAGGGAGGAGGTGATGATGGTGGTCGGCCGTGAAAAAGTAAAAAAA
Organism: Papaver somniferum; assembly: GCF_003573695.1. Taxonomy (NCBI): domain Eukaryota; kingdom Viridiplantae; phylum Streptophyta; class Magnoliopsida; order Ranunculales; family Papaveraceae; genus Papaver; species Papaver somniferum. The sequence continues at coordinate 84,364,694 of NC_039360.1, forward strand.
ACAAAGGGATTAATTCCCTTTTATACCTAATTTTATTTCCAAAACCTAATTCCTTAAAGATTTCCTTTTTGGGCCCGGCCCGTGAATCCTAAACCAACCAAGGTTCCACCATCGAATCAGCGGTTCTACACCAATTTATGTTCACTGGATGATGTCCTATTACGCCACATAGGTTTCCGCTCAAACCATAGTTTGCTCATTCAGTCGAAATCTGGTAATATCTTATCTTATGACTAAGTTCAATTACTTATTTTTGTCTGTACCTGGAAAATCATCATTCAATGCTGACTGAGGAACATGACTGTTCCTTACTAAGCATGGGACTTAATGTAGATGGTGGATTTACGACAAAGGGTAGAATTGTAAAACTATACTCCAAATTCGGCAACCGGATGAGTATTGAGGCTCATGTCTCTCATTAAAGCATGAAAGCTCATGCCATAAATTCTCTGACTAAGAAGGATGTCTCTCAGAGTACATATAGATGTGTTGTATCTCAGATGAGGCCACGACACATCTCATGAGTACTGAGCAATTTCAGTAATTACTCCAGATCCGGCAATCGGATGAGTATCGAGACTCATGTCTCTATGCATGAAAGTTCATGCAACCTCTGATGGAGAAAGTCTCTCAGAGAAGATGAAGATGTGTAGTCTCTCAGCTGAGGCCACGACACATTTCATACTATATAGAATCGAAAGATTGGGCGGCTCCTAGACAGCATGTCTACTAGTATAGAGCGACAACGTCTTCGGGATGTAAGCAGGTTTTCCCCGACTATGCAAGAGGAATATGATACTCCAGCAAGTTCATATTGCCCAACCCTCAGATAATTAATGCTCATAGACAGGAAGCCCTTCTAGTATAGAGCCAGCAATTAATTATCTTAAATCGTCTGAATATCCAGCAATATTCTACGAGTCGTCAGTTAATCGCATGGATATCCAGCAATATTCTACGATTCTTCGTTATATTTCGTTACTTCAATCCGTGGTTCTTCCCAGCAGAATTCTATAGGTTAGTAATAAATATCAACGAAACAGGCATCTGAGCATCGAATAAGCCCTGACAAAAATGGTGCAAGTGTAATTAGCAGATAATGCACAGACCAGCATTTTGAACGCACGAACGAGGAACCTATGCAAAATAGGAAGGGAAAATAATAATAATAAAATATTAAGCAAAAGCGCCAGGGGACTAGGCTCACCAGCCGGCCAGTCATGCCGTGACCAGTCCCGCGCCCAATTTTATATTTTATCATATTTTTATTATTTTCAAGATCTCATGAAAATCCTCTCGTTCGAGCAAATTTCTTTTATTTCAAAGAAATTATCTAAATCACATGATTTTATCAAAAATAATAAAATTAGGGAAAGGTGTCGCGGGACCGAGCACCAGCTGGCCATGTCTTGGCTATGGTCGGTCCCACACCTCACGTCTCCGTTGTTTTATTATTTCTCTCAAATTATGAAAATTCCTTGATTTTATGAATTTTCCCTAAAATCATGAAAATTACCTAATTTCATGTATTTTTATCTAAATCACATGATTTTATCAAAAATAATAAAATTAGGGAAAGGTGTCGCGGGACTGCTGGCCGGCCGGTCATTCCTTGGCCGTGGCCGGTCCCACACCTCACGTCCCATTATTTTATTATTTCTTCCCAAATTATGAAAATTCCTTGATTTCATGAATTTTCCCTAAAATTACCTAATTTCATGTATTTTCTCTAAAATCATAGAAAATATTAAAAAATTAGGAAAACCTTGTGGGACCGGGCTCTAGCCGGTCCCACATGCCCATTATTTCATTATTATTTGGTGTTTTGTTTCCTGATTTCATGAAAACTCCTTGATTTCGACAAAATATCTTGGTTTTGAACAAATCCCTTTGATTTTATGAAAATTATCTAAAATCATCAAAATTACATAAAATTGGGAAGAGTGCCTTTGGACCTGCGCCCATTGGTCGGCCGGCTATGCCACGACCATTGCCGGTCCCACACTCCCATTCCCTATTTTATATTTTAATTTATTTCTCTCATCTCATGAAAGTTCCCTAATTTCGCCAAACTCTCCAGTTTCATGGAATTTCCCTTAAATCAGAGAAAAATACATAAAATCACATAAAACATGGAAAAGCATGTGGGACCGCGTGTCTGAGGGCCGGCCATGCCCTAGACGTGGACGGTCCCACACCTTGTAATTCCCTGTTTTATTTATTATTCTCATCATCTCATGTATTTTTGCCAGTTTCAGCAAAACCATGGATTTTGCATATTTTCTCCAAATGTTGCTCAAACGTGCACCAGAAAATATCAAAATTCTCAGGACTGAAGCGCGGACATCATGGTGACACGGGCATATCCCCTTGACCGACCAAGGGTGACCCTGAGGCTTGCAAACAGCTGGTCCCGCATGCTTTAATGATTTTAACCTAATTTTCTCAGCTGCTCATATTAGGTTCGAACTCTTTCCAAACAATTGGAAGTTCACTAAAACGACCATCTACTGGTCCCACGACCACCAAGATCCGGTCTCATGACCTCTTGGATGGTCCCTCATATTTTCCATAAAGCCAGGTTTTATGATTTGTCGCTCACACGAGCATTATTTCAGTAAATGATTAAACCAACATTTAATCATTCTTTTACCAACTGGTCCTCAAGAGACTTTGGTATTTTTCTCATTCGAGCATCTGGGCGTTATATGGTGAACCCGTCATCCCATGTAGCCGATATTATGTGATTTGCAATAAATCATTATCTTGGTAAAATTAGGGTTTTGAATCCAGAGCTCTGCAGAAACGTGATTCTGAGCAAATTCGAACACTCTGATAATTTTATGTTGATTCCATGATTAACATTCATATTTATTTTTCTCGACTCAGCAGTCAGTAACTTAAATTAATATTTTATTTGGTCCAGCTACCAACAATTCATCAAAAGAACAATATTTGTTCAAACTAGCAATATTCGCTCAGACTAGCAATATTTGCTCAAATCAAAGAATATTGGTTTAACTATCAATATTCAACAATTTAGCAACACAGTTTTGCTCGTCTTAGGTTATAATGATACCTCGTCTCAGCAGACACGTTAAATTCATGAGTTTCAGAACATTTGCTAATCATGTTCAACTCAGCAATACATGGACTCATCGTCCCATAAAGTCAGCAACTGACTCCACAATCACGAGATTTCAATCGTGTCACATGGGGGGATATTAACTAGGGTTTTGGTCTGGCGGTCTACGACACGTGTGTTCACCCACGTTGATAATGTGAGCAAGTCGTGAAATCAGTTGGAAGAGTCAGCAAAGTAGTGGGTGGAAAGTTAACCAAGTCTCCGCACGATGAGTAATTGGTTTTAACATGATTTCCCCATTTCGCATTCTCTGATTCCAGTAACTGTCACACTTCATGGGATCATGGTGTTTTCAACTCCGGCATTATAAAATGTCCCTGAATCCTGATTGAAAGACAAGAAGTTTTCGAACATTCGAACAAAATTCGCCAAAACGAGAAATTTCTCATCAAAGTTCATACAGACAATCTTTCGTCTACACGAACTCACAGAAATTACTCTCAATTGAGCAAAATTCAATCATTTAGAGCATTTTCACGCTGAATTCACAACACACCTACAATCTCAGATCACCATTGATCTCACGCATTTCTCAGCTTCCCTTCTACAGATCAACCCATCCTCTCCTGTGACTGAATTGACTCTGGAACGGCCATTGTTCTTGGTTTAGGTCGGGGTCTTACAGATTGATCTCTCGAACTTAAAGCACTCCCTTCTTGCAGTGCATCTGTGTGAGGTTCAACATTTCGCTCGGTTCAAGGAGTCTCCACACGGTCGACTCTTGAATTCCGTAAAAACCAGCAAATCGTTTTTCCCCACTCACAGGTATATCATCTTCTTTTTTTCCATTCCCTAGTATGTCTTCTGCTTCTTGTGTTGTGTGTTCTTCCACTAAATCTTCTACTTCTAATCAATCTTCTACTTACTTAGCGTTATTGAGTATATCGAATTATTTATTCTCACATTCTCATCACATCATACTGAACAGCTTGATGACATAAATTATTCGTTATGGCGTGCACTGATAGACGAATTTATGTGTCTGATTTGTCTTCAATGTTTCGTATTGTTAGTACTCGTTTTCGTCCTTATTATGGTGTTTTGTGTGTTTGTAGGTATTTTTTGGAAATAAATATTGTTGGAAAATTCGGCTCGAAAAGTTGCTCGGAGCACCCCCGGAGGACATTTGCTAAACGGACCCCTAATTTGGATAAGGGGCAACCAATTATTAAGGGGCACACTAGCTTCTATTCACACCCCAGACTCTTCTAAGGGCACTCCCTTCTTCTCGGTTTTAAAGGGAACAGTTTTGGCGGGAAATTCTAAAAGTAGCGAACCTGATTAGGGCTCGGATTTTGGGGCTGTTTTAGGGAGATTCAACCGGAGAATTTGGCTAGGATAGACTTGTATTGACTGAACAGGGCAGGTAACTCCGTCCGATTCAATCAGTTTGGGCTGGATATCTGGTTTGATGATAAAACAGGGAAAATTGTGGGCGATATTCTCTGTATTGATTTGGGACAAGATTTGGTCTGATTTCTCGCTTGGTTTGGATATATACCAGCATGTTATATCAAAACATAGTTGGTAAGTGCTTTGAATTCGATCAGAGGGGAAGTTTGCACGTAATCTCTACTAATCAGGGCAAGCACATTCTCGGGAAACTTCTGAGTTATTTTAGGAAGGATGGTGTGTGTTTTCTGCGTGCTAAACTTCTTATGGAGCGTTTATAAAGCTTTTGGGAGTGTACAGAGTACATGCAGATGCGTGAAGAAGCTGCAAAAGGATTTTATTCCCGTGATAGGAAGAAGAGAATATTCGGAATTAATGAAGATTATTTGGAGTTATTATTATTGAGTATTTGAGATGTTGAAGGGTATATAAAAGTTCCAAAGGGTTTTGAGAAAGGATCGAGAGTTGGGGATAAGAATAGAGGGTTGCAGAGCAGATTTTTATGCTGCTGCAGAAAAGAAGAAGAACAGACTACGCTTGTAGTCTGTCGTTTAAAACTGTCACTATTTCCATCAGGAACGACAGTTTTCTGCGACAGATAAAAACAATAGTTTTCTGTAATTTTCATTGTAACAGCTTTACAGCGTTGCGAAACTTAGTTTTCTCATCTCTTCACCTCTTGTAAGCACTTTTGAGCAATAAAAATGAATTTTGAGCGTTCCTACAATATGAGGAGTTAAACCCCTACACTGGGTCGACGGAGGAAGCCGAACTTCACACATGGGTGAATTTGTATTATTTTCTATATGACTTTTGCACTTATTTTGAATTGATTTATGATTCGAATTAATTAGTTATCATTTTATTAGATGGGTCATGCTTGCTTAAATGTTTGATGTCCCATGCTTACGATTTATAACTAATGTTTTGAGGATCTACTTTGGCAAAACAAGAGTCGATGTTTTATTTATTTATTGAGCGATAATTGTTGAGAATAAATAATTGAGCCTTATGATATGAATGCGGTGGAATCCTAGTCCCAGTAACTCTCTCTTTTATTACTTTTACTAAACCTTTAAATTTAATCTTCACAAGTCTTAGAGTTCGAATCCTTATTACAACGACAATCAAAAATCACATCAAATTTTGGCGCCGCCGACGCGGATTTGTTTATAGATTTGTTTTTAGGTTTTATTTTATTTGTTCTTTTTTAAGCGTTTTGGTATTTTCGTTTGCTTTCAAATTTGGAGCAAAGCTAAAGAAAAGGGGAGAAAGTGCTGAAAAGAAAGGCAAACCCCAAAAAGGAAAGAAAAGAGAGATCCAAAAGGAGTGACGAAGAAGATTTTGTAAATAATTTTATTTTATTTTTTTTAAAAACTGTAATTAAGGTTTTTATTTTTGTAATCTTTTATTTTTGGACCTTTTTTTTCTTTTTTCTTTTTGGACTTTATTTTTGGACATTGGACATTAATTTTTTTTTTAAACCCTACGGAAGGGTAGTTTCAAATATAAACTGCACAGGGAAGGATGGCGATTACGATATCTCCTCAGCTCCCCGGGTTCGTACATGACATAGTAGTCGTGGCCCGAGTCGACTTCAACGGTTCATCCCCCGTCTGGAACGGGAGGTAAGAATTCTAACACCCGCGAATCCCCTATCAGCGGGTTTACTGGATGATTTTGTATGCATATATGTTGAGGACTTGAAAACGGCTGCTTTAATTTCCTATTAAAGGGCAAGGACTGGCCATACAAGATAAGGGTTCGGATTTCATCACCGTTCTTCTTCTTGCCCGCCTTAGGAAAACGAAACCAAACGCGAACCTAAGCCTAAAATTTTGACTAGAACAAGACTTATGGGGTAACGAGCTTAATAGGAAAGTCGTTCGAAAAATATTGGCTACTCTTTTGAGCATACTTCGAAGTTCATGATGGTTTATGTGAGTTGAACGTGTGACTGCGCCGCCTTGTAATGCGGTGAGGCCTTGGGTATCAAAGCTCCACGCAGATTCCCTCGCCTATATTCAACTTACTTTGACTCGGATTGATTCCAGAGGGGTTTGCTTAAATTGTAACATATTCCCTTTCGAAGGATTAGAAGTTGGTCTAAAAACAATCTAAGTGGAGCCATCATGCTTTTTGTTTGCTAGATAAAATAGGCTTGTTGTGGTCGAGTCAGCCTTCTTTGTGTTTGTTTAGAATTCCCTTGCAGTTAGGATGTCGAACTGGTATTATAATAGCCAATACAATGAGTATCCGACTGAACATCTTGGACATTATCCTTTTTATGACCATAGTGTGAATAGTGATTGGGAACGCGAAACTTTTGAAGGTTATGGTCCACACGATTGTGAGCCCAATTACTATCCATATACCCACAGGTCATACGAGCAAAACAATCATTCTATTTCTCTAGAAGAGTCTCTCAAGAGTTTCAATGAGTCAACACGAAATTTATTTATGAAAGAGACTTATAATATTCTTCTCCAAGAAGAGTCCGTAGAGCGGTCAACTAAGATATCTCTAGAAGAGTCCCTCAAGCAATTTACTGAGAGTACAAATAGGATTGTGGAAAAACTTGCTCAGGATAGTCTTAATTTCTAGTATAGTGTTCCCAATACCACCCTTGAAAATAAGGATAGTTTTTGTTCACATAATCAAGATGACGAGGTTAGAATTGGTAACACTACTTGTTTAGATGAGGTTCGATCTTTTTCATGTTATTATAAAGATGATTATGATGAGGATAGTATTGATGAAGAACATGAAATATGTAGGCATAGTGATCAGGAATTTGTTACTCCAATTGAGATTTATAATGATAGTGTTGTTTCTAGTACAAATCCAAATAATTTTAATAATTATTCACCTATTCAAAAGGATGAGGATTTGACTAGAGATACCACCGTTTTAGACGATGTAGTTCATGATCCTTTAGCCTGCAGTATGTTGGATAATCCTTTATATGATTGTGATGATGGTTTAGAGGAAAGAGTTTACCCTGAGAATAATTTTTTAGAGTCTAGCGATTTAGAAACACTAATCTTAGAAGACCATAAACTCGTAGAGATGAGTGAGGATGAACCAGACTTAGAAGAATCAATTGACCATTTTCAGGAATCTGATGACCTAGAAATTAGGGAAGTTGTGACTAGTCTTTATAGAGACACAGAAAACTCTAAGTTTGGGGGTGATTATCATTCTCCGTGTTCTTTAACTCTTAGAAAGTCCCCTCACTTGGGACTTGACATTTGTTCCTCAACCATCTTACAAGATTATCTTCATACACATTTTACCGAACCTAATGATGTCCATAGAGAAGCTCAGTTGTTAGAAACCCATCCTCTGGTTGATGTGGTTAACCCAGGCTATGATACCAAGATTGACTTTGTTTTTCCACCAAAATTTTTTCAACCAATTGTGGGAACATATGATTTTCAGATGTGTCGGTTATTAAGTTTTGAGACTAAACCTAATTACTTTAGGATATTAGGGTCGACACATTTTCTTAAGAATGACCATTATTGTGGTCAACTTTGTGAGTCAAATCTAATTGACTTAGAGGATCCCCAATTATTCAGGTTGTTGTTATGTGCTTCTAAGTTCTTAGTTGAGTTTTTCCAGACTCTAATACCTGAACCGGATCTTATCTTTGAGGAAATCCAACCGATGAAAACTTTTTATTTAGACCCTTTTATAGAGCCTGAACCTGAACCATTACTATATTGTTACACTTTCCTCTTCTTGTGGGTAACACTTTTTGATCCAGATGAACCACAGTTATTCCAGCTACTGCTATATGATTATACGAGGTGACTAATCCTTTCTTAGTCTGGCTGAAGACTATAAACTTAGCACTTCTTGGGAGGTAACCCATGCTCTTGCAACACGGTAATATCTTTCCTTAACTATTTTGATTCAAGTGGTAACAGTTTCTCCTTGTTCATGCTTTTAATTTTATCTTTAGAACATGAGGACAATGTTAGATTTAAGTTTGGGGGTGGGGAAGAAACTTCTTTTTAGTTGCAATAAATAAACTCCAGAGCCTAGAAATTTATGTTTATTAAGGATGGCACTAACCAATCTAAGTGGATGGAAGCATTTTGGTTGTAGGAGTTGAGGAACCGATCTGATTAGATGGAAACATCTAAAGAGTCTATTCATAAAAGCACAGAGCTCAGGTGTTAGAAAAAGAAAACATGGTAGTTTCGCCATATCCTCGTGATGGAAACATCGAAAGAATCCTGATCACTTCTTTTTATTTTTATTTTTACCATTGCTAGGGTGAAATAGAGTGACTGAGATATAAAAAAAAATTGATTGAGACCAGACCACTAGACCAGCCGGAATAAATACAATAAAGTCGACCACTGGTACCCTTGTATATGCCAGCTGAGTTGACCTAGTGTTAGGATTATCGACCACTGGTTCCCTTGTATATGCCAGTGTGTTGATACTAGTCCAGACCAGTATCTCAGTCCATTAGGATAGGTTAACCTTAGTCAACATCATCCACGTTTTTCTCTACATCCATCTTCTTAATCTATCCATGTGATTGGTTGACTCCGGTTTATAATGTCCAGAAACTTTCTGAGTAGAGCTCTGTTACTTTATATGATTTTTAGTATGCCCGAGTGCAAACTCGTGTACAACAATTGGAATTTCGCATCAGGGTACTTCCTCCTTTAGTCAATAAGTATGCCAACCAAGGATATTCTTTAGTGCCTTCCAAGGTTCTGCGTAGATAGCTAGGGTCTGGAGTAAAGGTTTTGTGGGTACACCTCTGGTAAACCCTCCCGAGACAATAACTCGGTCACTAGGGCCACCTAGTGAGTTTGAATTTTATTTTTCTAGAATAAATTTGCTTGAGGACTAGCAAATAATAAGTTTGGGGGTATTTGATAGACGCATTTATGTGTCTGATTTGTCTTCAATGTTTCGTATTGTTAGTACTCATTTTCGTCCTTATTATGGTGTTTTGTGTGTTTGTAGGTATTTTTTGGATATAAATATTGTTGGAAAATTCGGCTCGAAAATTTGCTCGGAGCATCCCCAGAGGACATTTGCTAAACGGACCCCTAATTTGGATAAGGGGCAACCGATTACTAAGGGGCACACTAGCTGCTATTCACACCCCAGACTCTGCTAAGGGCACTCCCTTCTTCTCGGTTTTAAAGGGAACAGTTTTGGCGGGAAATTCTAAAAGTAACAAACCAGATTAGGGCTCGTATTTTGGGGCTGTTTTAGAGAGATTCAACCGGAAAATTTGGCTGGGATAGACTTGTATTGACTGAACAGGGCAGGTAACTCCGTCCGATTCAATCAGTTTTGGTTGGCGGGTTTGATGATAAAACAGGGAAAATTGTGGGCGATATTCTCTGTATTGATTTGGGACAAGATTTGGTCTGATTTCTCGCTTGGTTTGGATATATACCAGCATGTTATATCAAAACATAGTTGGTAAGTGCTTTGAATTCGATCAGAGGGGAAGTTTGCACGTAATCTCTACTAATCAGGGCAAGCACATTCTCGGGAAACTTTTGAGTTATTTTGGGAAGGATTGTGTGTGTTTTCTGCGTGCTAAATTTCTTATGGAGCGTTTATAAAGCTTTTGGGAGTGTACAGAGTACACGCAGATGCGTGAAGAAGCTGCAAAAGGATTTTATTCCCGTGATAGGAAGAAGAGAATATTCGGAATTAATGAAGATTATTTGGAGTTATTATCGAGTATTTGAGATGCTGAAGGGTATATAAAGGTTGCAAAGGGTTTTGAGAAAGGATCGAGAGTTGGGGATAAGAATAGAGGGTTGCAGAGCAGATTTTTCTGCTGCTGCAGAAAAGAAGAAGAAGAAGAACAGACTACGCTTGTAGTCTGTCGTTTAAAACTGTCACTGTTTCCATCAGGAACGACAGTTTTCTGCGACAGATAAAAACAATAGTTTTCTGTAATTTTCATTGTAACAGTTTTGTAACAGCTTTACAACGTTGCGAAACTTAGTTTTCTCATCTCTTCACCTCTTGTAAGCACTTTTGAGCAATAAAAATGAATTTTGAGCGTGCCTACAATATGAGGAGTTAAACCCCTACACTGGGTCGAAGGAGGAAGCCGAACTTCACACATGACTTTTGCACTTATTTTGAATTGATTTATGATTCGAATTAATTAGTTATTATTTTATTAGATGGGTTATGCTTGCTTAAATGTTTGATGTCTCATGCTTACGATTTATAACTAATGTTTTGAGGATCTACTTTGGCAAAACAAGATTCGATGTTTTATTTATTTATTGAGCGATAATTGTTGAGAATAAATAATTGAGCCCTATGATATGAATGCGGTGAAATCCTAGCTCCAGTAACTCTCTCTTTTATTACTTTTACTAAACCTTTAAATATAATCTTCACAAGTCTAAGAGTTCGAATCCTTATTACAACGACAATCAAAAATCACGTCATGCACCTAATTTTTACGTTAGCTTCAAGGTTACAAATTAGATGGTTATGTCACTGGTAAAAACAAGACAAAATCCTTACTGATAAATCTTCTAGTGATTATGCCTTTGAAATTTTGGAGAAAACAAGACAAAATATTTGTTGGTCGGTTATTTTTGTCCCTTATTCCCAGTGTTCTTCATCATGTTCATCGAATTACTACCTCTAGGGAGGTTTCGCCTTCTCTTACATTTATCACCTTCAATGCGAGTTACGTTATTTAAAAGATAGGTTCCCTTTATATGTGAGAATATATTGATCGTGCTAATTCTATTATTGACATTCTTGCTACTATAGATACCACTGTTAACGTAAATGAGCTTTCGACACCGTGTACTCGTTGATTTGGATACTTCGTATTGTTCCGATTTTACTTGTCTTCCTAATACTATTATGAGTTTGATGAAAACTAAAAATACGTAGGTACAACAACCACACCCAACAATTCATTTGGAAATCTGAGAGGACTTACTCCAATATACTTTCTAGAGAATCAACTAGACAATCAGACTCAATCTAGAGAAAAGTATATACAAGAGTTTATGTCTCTATCTCTTAATTCAATCTGCAATCAGCAAATAGAAATTCGCGAGCCCGATTGAATATAAGAGTAGTAACTTGAACGGTACCAAAGACCAATGTTCAAGGATCAATCAATTTCAATCAACAACCAAAGATTGGATTTCTTAATTGATTGATACAATACACAACCTATGATATTTCAATTATATAACAAAATATAATGCGGAAAATAAATAACACAGACTCCAGAATTTTGTTAAAGAGGAAAACCGCAAATGCAGAAAACCCCGGGACCTAGTCCAGCTTTAAACACGACACTGTATTAAGACGCTACAGACACCAGCCTACTACCAATGAAATGCGGACTGGACTACAGTTGAACCCTAATCAATCTCACACTGATTCAAGGTACAGTTGCGATCCTTACGTCTCTGATCCTAGCAGGATACTACGCACTTGACTCCCTTAGCCGATCTCACTCACAACCAATATTTGCTACGACCCAAACTCAAAGACTTGATAAACAAATCTGTCTCACACAGAAAAGTCTATTGGAATAGATAAATCTGTCTCCCACAGAAATACCTATGAGTTTTTGTTCCGTCTTTTGATAAATCAAGGTGAACAAGAACCAATTCATAAACCAGTCTTATATTCCCGACCAACAACCTAGTATTATCAATCACCTCACAATAATCTTAATCGATTAACGAAACAAGATATTGTGGAATCACAAACGATGAGACGAAGGTGTTTTTGATTACTTTTCTATCTTGACTATCGGAGATATAAATCTCGATCCAATTTTACAACTTACTCAACACGATAGAAACAACAAGATCATATCACGCAACTACAGAGAAAATAATTGGGTCTGGCTTCTCAATCCCAATGAAGTCTTCAAGTCGTTAACCTATGGGGTCTCATGAGAAACCTAAGGCTAAAGGGAAATCGAATCTAGCTTATGCAACTAGTAACACACAGAAGTGGAGGGATTCGATTTTCCAGTTGCTAGAGTTCTTCTTTATATAGTTTTCAAATCAGGGTTGGCAATCTAAATTACCTTGGTAACAAAGCATTCAATAATCATCGTTAGATAAAAAAACCTGATTCAACCAAGCTAATTTCTTTCAACCGTTAGATCGAACTTGGCTTGTTATACACAAATAAAATGTACCCTCGTTTAGGTTTATGTAACCATACCTAAACGTGTACACCATGTTGGCTCAACAATAGTTAACTGAAGTTAGCCATATTATCACTCTCATATCAACCTTATTCATCTTAACCATAACTAGTTCAAATGAAACTAGTTAAAGAGTCGCTCAATTGCTATATTCTCATAGAAGTATACAAGAATACAATTGAAGCAAATTATAGCCGAGGTTTGCAAAGGTTGCATTCCTTATTATATAAATGTTTAAGTTCATGTATGTAACCAATTTTAGAACTGTAACCTTCAAGTATGCAAATGGGTACGCTTACTTTAAATACCCGGACCAAGATTGGGTTTCTCCAGTATGCAAACGGGTACGCTTACTTCCAATCCCAACAGAAATATTCGGACATGAACCTTATGCCAGTACGCGAACGGGTGCGCAAACTTAGGTTCTCGTATTTCTCAAGCCAATAGGTACGCGCACGAGTACACATACTATGGTTCCCAGACATGGATTACATATGTGAAAGAGTACACAACATGTCATATCCAATAATGTGTTAGAGCATTGCTCGGTCGAACTCGCATGCATTGCTATCTCAAGCATGTTTGTCAATGTTAGTGATCAAAACTATAAGTCCTGATTTCTATTCTACTATAGTTAAGGTCTCGGACTAGGATAGGAAGTGTAGTTGAGCTCAAGAACTCCATGGAAATCATCATACAAGACGAAGGACTACTCAAGGAACCGGTGGATCTTCATCGACTAAAAGGTATGTGGAGACTTGAACTTATCTATCACTCAAAAGTCTATTTATCTCCTATCCTGAGATAAAAGTCGTTTTGCTATATATACTTAGATTATACACATTTGCTATTTCGAGCCGAGTTTATCTCGCCTATCTATTTCTCGAAATATGTGTTGATAAGCTTTCTCTTTATCCAAGTTCATCTTTACCTAGTGACGAAAGTCATGAAAAGTTTCAATCACTTTGGAAATTGCTTACTTTGACGAAAAATAGTTTGTGAATAACAACTATAGAATATCAACGCCCTCTAAGAATGTTCCAATGATTGAAATGGGAGTTTAGATTATACATTGGAGGATATAAGCATTATTTTGGAAACACATATATGTATAAGTCCTTATTCCTTGAACCGAAGTTTGCGAACTTTGTTGATCAAGAGAAACGAAATGTGGCGTGAGACAAGTCCGTGAACTCAGTCCGCGAACTGGAGGAAATTCTCGACACGAGAATTTCTGCTAGAGTCCGCGAACTCCTTCCGTGAACTTAAGTCCGCGAACCCAGTCCGCGAACTTGAGTAGGTTATATCTAAAAACGATGTTTATGAACTTATTCCTATATAAACTAAGGAATGCAAATTCCAAATCGTGGCTATAAAGTTCATGAACCGATTCGAGTGAATCAAATCGTTTTTGTTTCGATTGTGTCTTGTGTAATTACATAAGATTTACTTGCAATTGAACAACTCTCTAACTAGTTCATTTGAGTCACTTGAACTAGCTATGGTGAAGAAGAATATGGTTGATATGAAAGTGATCATATGGCTAACCATTTGGTTGACTATTGTTGAACCAACAAATGTACAAGCTTGGGTACAGTTACACGAGCCTAGAAACGTGCATTTAATTTGTGTCTAACAAGCTAGTTTTCGATCTAACGATTGAAAAATATTAGCTTGAATATAATCAGGTTTTTATCTAACGGTGAATATGGAATGCTTTGTTACCAAGCTAACATTGATTGCAAACCCTAATTTGAAAGACTATATAAGGGATAACTCTAGCAACTTGGAAACCTAATCCCCACACCTTATGTGTGATACTAGTTGCGCTAAGCTAGAGTCGATTCTCCTTTAACCTTTGGTTTCTTCTTCTAAACCAGGTTAACGACTTAAAGACTTCATTGGGATTGTGAAGCCAGATCGATGCTACTTTCTCGTAGTTGTGTGATCTGATCTTGTTGTTTCTATCGTATGAGTACAATTGTAATAATTGGCCTGAGATTGATATCTCCGATAGGCAAGATATAAAAGAAATCACAAACACTTCGTCTCATCGTTTGTGATTCCACAATATCTTTTTTCGCTGCGTCGATTAGGATTATTGCGAGGTGATTGATAACACTAGGTTGTTCTTCGGGAATATAAGTTCGGTTTATCAATTGGTTCTGTTCACCTTGATTTATCAAAAGACGAAACAAAACTCGTAGGTATATTCGTGGGATACGGATTTATCATTACCGTATACTTTTCTGAGTGATACAAAATTGTTTATTAAAGTCTTCGACTTTGGGTCGTAGCAACTTTTAGTTGTGGGTGAGATCAGCTAAGGAAATCAAGTGCGTAGTATCCTGCTGGGATCAAAGACGTAGGAGCATAACAGTACCTTGGATCAGTGTGAGATTGATTGGGGTTCAACTATAGTCCAGAATGAAGTTAATCTGGAGTAGGCTAGTCTCTGTAGCGGCTTAATACAGTGTGTGTTCAATCTGGATTAGGTCCCGGGGTTTTTCTGCATTTGCGGTTTCCTCGTTAACAAAATTCTGGTGTCTGTGTTATTTCTTTTTTCGCATTATATTTTGTTATATAATTGAAATATCACAGGTTTTGTGTTGTTCAATCAATTAGAATATCCGATCTTTTGGTTGTTGATTTAAATTGATTGACACTTAGATATTGGTCTTCGGTACCATCCAAGTTATCTCTCTAGTATTTGATAAAGACTCGCAGATTTCTATTTGCTTGAGTATATATCAAATCGAGAGATTGAGATATAAACTCTTTGATATAATTTTTATCTAGATTGAGTCTGACTGTCTAGTTGAGTCTCTAGAAAGTATATTGGAGTTTGTCCATACAGATTTCTAAGGGAAATATTGGGTGTGGTTGTTATACCCCCGCTTTTTCATAATGGTTAAGTGTTCTAAACTCTTATTTCAATCATTGAAACTTTATTAGAGGATGACAATAGCCATTTTCACACTCTATTAGCATCAAAGCAATTTTCATGTTATTGAAATAATCATAACGAAACATTCCAAGTCTACACCAAATGATTGTATCACACAAACCATGTAAGATGTTACTCGGTAATTTTTACATGATCATCTTTTGACTTGCGTCAAGAATATAAGATGAACTTTGGTTGAAGCGAAAGCTGGCCAACACATATTCCGAGAAACATGTAAGCGAGTTAAACTCAGCTCGAAATCTCAAATGTGTATAAAAGAAAACTATATCGTAACACGACTTATGTCTCAATATAGGAGATATAGTAGAAATAGACTTTCCAAGTGATAGATGAGTTTCAGTCTCCACATACCTTTTGTTGATAAAGTTCCACAAGCTCTCCTTAGTAGTTCTTCCTCTTCAAATGATGAACGCCGTGAAGTCTAAGGCTCAACTACACAATCTATATCCTAGTCTTAGACATCTATAAGTATACTAGAAATCAAGACTTATAGTTTTTATCACTATCATTGACAAACATGCTTGAGATAGAAACGCATGCGAGTTCAACCGAGGAGTGCTCTAAAATCTCCCCCTTTGTCAATTTTAGTGGCAAAACTATCAATACATATGAATTACAAAATAAATAAAACTTTGTAGCTTCTCATCAAAATGCTTGATATCCTTGGCATCTTCAACACGACTCAAAGTCTTAGTCACTTCCAAATACTCCATGATTCTAAATGTGTTGAACTCAGCATCATAGTGTTAAAGATCTGTAGCGATAACAATGAGAAAACAGTTGCTTTCAATCATTGTTATACAATGCCATAGTACCATTACACATCATCAAAGTTCAATTGTATCACAACTTTGACAACAATAATATGGTGTAGATGGTGGATTTTCGACAAGGGCTAAAATCGTAAACTCATAATTATACGAAGCTCTGATCCAGCAATCAGACGTGAGTATTGAGACACGGGTCTCTCATCGAATTCTCAACGGAGAGTACTTTCTCTCAGAGTACATGTAGATATGTAGTCTCACGACTGGACAACGACATATCTCATGAATACTGAACACTTTCAGTGATTATTTCTATATAGTATCACGAGATGGACGGCTCCTAGACAGCTTTCTCTGCTAGTATAGAGCGATAATGTCTTCAGGAACAAACAACGAGTTTACCCTGATTATATAAAGGATATGACTTACCGACAAGATCATATCGGGATAATTAATGCTCCTAGACAGCTTGCTCTGCTAGTATAGAGCCACAAAGTTAATTATTCCTAATTAAGATTAATTTTGTCGTGACATTCACTACTGAATTCCCAGAATAATCTATTATTGCTCCTATTCCATGGTCGAATCCACGACTGGTCCCATGGAATGGCAATAACAATTGCTCCTATTCTATGGTCGAATCCACGAATGGTCCCATGGAATGGCAATAAACAATTTTTCTGATTCTATGATCGAATCCACGGCTTGATCTCATAGAATAACAATAACTGTATTATCTCATTACTCCGATTTCATGATCGAATCCACAACTGGTCTCATAAATGGTAATAGATAAATCTTAATTACTCCGATTCTATGGTCGAATCTACGATCCCATGGAATGGTAATGCTCACTTTATTATTCTGAATTCGTAGTCGAATCCTCAGTTGATCCTATGAATTAATAATAAACATCTTATTACTCAGTTTTGTGAATTATTCTCTACTGAATTCCAGAATTAGTAATAAATAATCAACAACCGGGCGTCTGAGCTACCTCTAAGTAAGCCCCGATTTATATGGTGAAAGTGTATTCAACGACGATGCACTAACAGTCACCGCACGAATGATTATTTCAAAATACGACGAAACAATTAACCTATTGCAAAATAGGAAGAAAAATAATGAATAATCAAAATATTGACCAAGGCGCCAAGGGATTGGACTCACTGACTGGCCGACCGTGCCAGGACCAAGGCATGACCTATCATATTTTTCTTATTTTCCTTCATCTGATGAATATCCTTTCATTTCAACAAATATCATTCGTCTCGAGGAAACTCCTCGACTTCATGGTGTTTTTATAAACCCATGAAAATAATATAAAATTAAGGAAAAATAGTGTGGGGCGTGACCATTGGCCAACCGACCATGCCTTGGTCCCAGCCGGCCCCACACCTTATGGTTCCTCATTATTTTATTATTATTATTATTATTTCTCTGATTTCATGAAAAAACTCCTTGATTTCATGGTATTTTGCAAAAATTAGGAAATAAATAATATAAAATTATGAAAACTCGTGGGATCGGGCCCTAGCCGGCCGGCCATGCCCTAGCCGGTCCCACACGCTCCTTTATTTTATTATTATTTATTTTATTTTCCTTGAATTTATCAAATTCCTTGATTTGATGGTATTTCTCTCAAATTAGGAAAAATTCCCTTAAATCATGAAAAATACATTAAAAAAATATACAAAATTATGAAAACTTGTGGGACCGGGCCCTAGCCGGCCGGCCATGCCTCCCACGGCCCCACACGCCCTTGTTTTTATTATTTTAATATTTTTGCTTCCTTGAACTAATGAAAACTCCTTCACTTCAGGGAAACTCCCTAAATTCATCAAAACTCTTTAAATCTATGATATTTTCATAAAATCATGAAAAATATTATAAAATTAAGGGAAAGGCACCACGGGACCGTGGTCACGACTGGCCGACCATACCATGGTTTCACGGTCCCACGCCTCCTCATTCCTTTATTTTATAATTATTCTCCATCATCTCATGGTGTTTTCCTCAGTTTCAGCGAAACCCTAATTTTGGCATATTTTCTCGAATGGACGCTCAACTGCACGTCAGAAAATATCAAAATTCTCAGAACTGAGACACGGACGTCTTGGGGACACGAGTATGTTATCTTGATCGACCAAGATTGGCTCTTTGGCTTACAGAATCCGGTCCCATCGATTTTCACAGTTTTGACCTAATTTGCACAATTGCACGTATTAGGTCCAAAACTCTTCCAAGCACTTTGGATTTTCATGAAGTGATCGTCATTCGATCCCGTGACCACCCAGGGAAGGTTTCATGACCCCTTGGTCGGTCCCTCACCTCTTCATAATTAATTAGGTTTTTTCACCTAAGGCTCATACGAGCATTTTTGAATAAATGATTAAACCAGCATTTGATCATCTCTTCACCAACAAATCGTCAAATCTTCAGGAGTTATTTGTATTTGATCATGTGAGCATATGGACACTACATGGTTGATCCACGGTCCCATGTAGTCGCTCCCTCCTTCGTCCCATGGTTAAAATTCTGACGAACCATGAATTGATCATCAATTGATCAAATTAGGGTTTCTGAATCCAAGGATCATCATTCCAGATTCCAACCTTAATAATTTTACGACGACCTCATGGTCATTAATTTTATTAATTATGCTCGGTTCAACGACCAGTATTCTAATTAATATTTTTGGTACGCTGCCAATAATCCATCAGATGAGCAACACATGCTCAGACGATCAAATATTCAACAATTCATCACATGAGCAACACTTGCTCAGATGATAAATATTTGCTCAAACCAAGGAATATTGGTTCAACAATCAATATTCAACGATCCATCGAATGAGAAATACTTGCTCACTTCATCGTAAGAACTATACCTCTGTTTCATGACATGTTCAATTCATGAGTTTCAGAACATCATGTTCGACACTCAACAACTACATGGACTCATCGTCCCATCAAACCACGAAGTCATCAATTGACTAACAAACCATGATACATCAATCGTGTTACTTGGGGGGATATCACTTACGGTTTTGGTCTGGCGGTCTACGACACGTGTGTTCAAATACACGATGGAATGTGAGCAAGTCGTGCAGTCAGTTGAAGGAATTCACGAGGTAGTGGGTGGAAATCGACCAAGTCTCCACATGTTGAGCAACTGGTTTCAAACACGATCTCCACTTTCCCACTCCTTGATTCCATCAACTGTCACACTTCATGGGATCATGGTGTCTAAAATTCCAGCAATATAAATAAGTCTCTGAATCATGATTGAATCATCGGCATCAACAGTATCATCAATCTCACGTCTCATCGATAACACGAGATCATCAACTCATCAATTGAGAAACTACTCTCAATTGAGAAATTTCAATCATTCAGAGCTTATTATATTCAGAATTCACACACCCACAATCTTTGATTACCATTGATTCCACACATTTCTCAGCTTCCCTCCTACAGATCAACCCATCTTCTCTTGTGACCAAATTTACTCTGGAACGGTCATTGTCTTTATTTAGGCCGGAGTACTACAGATTGATCTCTCGAATCTAAAGCACCCCCTTTGCAGCGGTGCATCTGTGTGAGTTTTAACATTTCGCTCGGTTCGAGGAGTCTCCTCTGTACGGTCGTCTCTTCAATTCCTTAAAAATCAGCAAATCGTTTTTCCCCATCTTCAGATTGGCGACCACAGTGGGAGATCATTCTCTCGGTTGCAATCTCAATTCGGCAGGATGGTCGGTCTTAGGTATGGTTCAGTTACCAATCCGGGTTCAACACCCAACTCTAACATTGAAAGTCCTAGTGGTACCCCCAACAAGTACTACTCCTATTAATGTTGCAGGCTCTAGTGGTAGCGCTAACACCACTCCTCCGGCCAGCAATATCACGTCACATGTTACTATCACTCTTCCAAGCACTGGTGCTCCAGAGATCTCCCCTGCAAGTGACGACACTGGCGCCATCAACAATCCACTCTTCGGTTGGTCTCCTGAAGAAACCATAGGAAATCAGCTTGATCTCATGAAGGTTCAGACTGACGTGGCTGCAACACAGAAAGAGTTGAATGCTTATCTCAAAACTCTTACAGACAAGTTTGCGTCTGAACGAACTCAGCCTCAGCGCAAAAAAGGAGAAGCTAAAGAAACATCTTCAACTGCTGATCCTGAAATCTCTCTAATCCATGTTGTACAAGATGAAGAATTCCGCAAAGCTGCATATGACTCTCCAGCAAAGGAACTTGCAGGCTTCATCGCTCGTGAGGACCTGGAGCGTTTCATGGAGGATCGAGAAAAATACAAAGCATCATATGTTCATCGTTATCAACCTTCATACCTTGTTGCTACGCAAATAATTTCTTTCCCGAAGGGCTACACTTCCCCAATGTTCGCACTATATAACGGAACATGGAGCGCTCGAGAACACGTCTCTCGATCCCTGGAGGCACTAGGAGAGCATGAACAAAACGAAATGATCCCAATATACAAATCCTTTCTCTGCGACTCCAGACTCTCTCAGAACTTCATGAAGCAGCCAAACGATCAGCGACTACTACACATG
This sequence comes from Papaver somniferum, assembly GCF_003573695.1. Lineage (NCBI taxonomy): Eukaryota > Viridiplantae > Streptophyta > Magnoliopsida > Ranunculales > Papaveraceae > Papaver > Papaver somniferum. The sequence continues at coordinate 84,385,743 of NC_039360.1, forward strand.
CTTTGCTGAGCAAAGTCTACAAGGTCGAGGAACCTCGGAGCAGTCGATGCCTGATCAACAAACAATACAATGTCCAACCTTCCATGAATGTTATTGCTCAAGCAAAAGGAAATCTCCTGCTCAAACATGAGACATCCAACACCTCATCCTACAAAAGCATCAAGAAAGGATAACCAATCTTACACAAACCTCGATCCGGCATTAACGAACGGGGAGATGATCGGACATACTCAAACTTATCATGAAGCAGTGATCGAGTTACTAGAATTCTGGGTTCAAGATGGTGCAATAAAATCACTGCTCATCATAGAGAGCCAACTGAAGAAAAATGAAGAAACCCAGGTACTGTCACCTTCATAGATTCATCAAATCATCCAACAAGTAACTGCAATAATTTGAAGCAAATTTTCAAAGAGAAAGTTGATCCACAATAGCTTAAACGAGGGACTGAAGGAGTACACAAGAGTCCTCTCCCAATTAGAAGCTTTACACTCTCTCTGAACAACCTATCAAAGAGGCAGTTCAATCTTGGTCGAACGTGAATTGCTTTATCTGTCAGAGGCACGAAGGAGAGACATGTTCACAGCACTGAACACATCATGTCAATAAGTCCATTCCGAAAATACTTCTTGAGCCTCCATCCACGGACCAAGAGGTGTACGACTGGGGACTGCTTACCACAGTCAATCTCAGAAGAAACGAATTGGGAAGAACGTTGATCGATGCTGACACCGCCATCAACAACATTCCACTAAAAACCATCGGATCCACATGCATCACTCGACAAGAATATACTCATGCTCCATCTCAATCAGAGACCTTGAAGGAGCGCTCGGAAATACTTATGGCTACATCATTCTCAAAGTGAACATAAGTTCAACCTGGACAGAAACCAAGTTTCACATAATCAGGAAGATCCAGGATATGACACGTCCTTCAGAAGAGCGTGGATCCATGCCTAAAAGATGGGTACTTACAAAGCGCCTTTGGTTACATATCTCTCCAACAAAGAAAGTTCTGATCCAGAAGATTTGACGGACATTCCATCATCAGAACACTTGGAGGAATTTCTAACTTTGACGAGATTGAAGCAAGAACCTGCAAAAGATGCATAGACATTCATCAAGAGGTTTCACACTCAGGAAAGTCTCATTCCTCCCGTGTCGACGTCATTTATTTCCTCACATGCTATGTAGCATGGGTACTTAATTCTGCTAGAAACTCTGCAAGACGTTATGAATGGTAACTTCATCGCATTAGTATTTTACCAAGTGGTTGAATCTGACATTTATCTGAATCGATTACTGAGACGTTCATTGCTGAGATGATGTCCAAACATGGAAAAGAACACTTTGGGAGTTTCTACATAGCCTTGCAGGAGCGTCCATGTGTGCCACAAAATTAGAAAGCTCTGACTTCTTCACAAGTGTTGAATCCCACTGCTGCAACGAAAGGAATGCTGAATCAACAGAAGAAAGTCGGGGCCCAGACGATCAAACCTAAGACATGCTCAAGGGGTATGACGCTTCAACGCTCAATCATCTAAGAAGCCTTCAAAATTGTACTCCCAATCAAAGAGTACACCTTCGATAATGGCGCCTATGGATTCAACACAAATATCTCGACACTGATTCAACACCAGCACAGCACTACATTCGATAAGTCTTCATTATCTCATTATAAGACTTCTGAAGCAGATGCAACATCATTCACACATGAATGTTACCAACTCCTTCAACATACACTGGGCAACCTGAGGTGATTCCGTGAAACTTCATCGACGAGACTTCTCTACATCACAAAACCCTACATGACTGAGGAACGTGTTCCCTTCACCGATCTAGAACGGAGATTTCTGCTGATATCTTCCACAACAACGTCGATTCACTTACAAAGACGCTTCACGATACAGTCATGCTTTCAAGAGCACTCAGGTTGAACTACCAGTATACCGGATTCTCAACTTACTAACTAGTTCGTGAACATAAAAGGCTCACTGGATGAAGGAACAAAAATTATATCTATAATCATAGTTCTAGCATTTTCGGTCTTTAGAGCAACTTCAACCATGGTATCAACATCAACAATAATCTCTAGAGGAACACCATCCATGATCTTAGCATCGACAAGGATATCTGGAGCATAATAATTCATGGTCTCAGCACCAACAACGGTCTCAGGAGCAACATCCTCATGGCAAGGCTCCATCAACTATCCATTCTCTGAAGTATTGCTCGAGGAAACGGACTTCTTGAAGCACTAATGATTCATATCAAGGCATGTAGACATGAAATGTTCTCACATGAAAGTCTTTCTGAAGATTGCACGATGGGCGGGCACAACACCAAAGTCTTCTACTAGATGTTCTCATCACCTCTACAAATGAGATACAACATACTTCAGCAAATGGGTTTACAAAAACGTACCAACGAGTGAGGAATGAGACGATACTTACTCAACAAAAGATGTTCGTCTATGTCTCTTATACAACCTACCAAAAGGGCGCATCAATCGGACGTACGAGCTGAAAGATATGGCCTTTACCGTCAGGTCTACGAAATCTGAAAAACTTTGTACGGGATTAAAAATTACAAATGTGCACGCTTCGTTGGATGACCTCTACAACTCCAAATTGAGTGATTATTGTCTCATGGGATAACTCAGTCTCTTAACTCCAAAAGTTTTGGTCAAGCATCAAATTCCGACGTCGTATGAGGTTCCTACATCTTCCAGAGCGTACAATATGCAAGCAGCAATTCTTAGACGGTATTCATGACTTCCACAGTCGATCGGTGTCCACCAGGTCTTTCCACTAAGTACTTCATCAAGGTACCTCAAACTTCGACCATCTAGGTCTTTACATCAATTTTTCTACCTGGGTCCTCTATCCAAGTCTTGCCAGAAGAAGAGAAAACGAAGAGGAGAGATCTAACCAAAATACTGGGGACTGATGATCCACTGATCATGACGACCAGTTTCACAGTCCAAGACTCGTGGCACCAGACTCTCATGTGCTAATCATTCATCATAAAAGTAATGCTACCATCGGGACATGAAAACGCGGTCATTACATCATCCCCTCTCAAGAGCAACTTCAGCTATGGTCCCATGACCAGGGTTTCAGAAGCGATGTTTCTACAACTGACAGAAGCAAGATGGCGCTGCAAGCACCATGATCATGTATCAATCAAGGGGTCCTGATCTCAAACGAATCAACGACAATAAAATCCTTCACCAACCGTTCAAGACACAAGCGAATGGTCTAAGAACACAACATGAGTGTTTTACAGCAAGCTCGGCTGAGATGATTTTACACTGTCCTGTACAAACCGACGAGCTGGGAGCAATTGGTGAAGAATCGAGGATGGGTCATATACCATTCTGTTCGTATGAAGGTCCTCTACAATATATTCAAAATTCAAAACAACTGGAGAAAGGAGCAAAGAGTTGTGGCCAAAACATTGGACCACATGCCAGCTGAAAATTTTCTGAAGGTCTCTTGGAAGTTTATTGTTTCGTCGATTTCACATCCTAAACATGCTCGAAACTCAAAAGGATTCTTTGCGAAAGTTTGGAAATTTCTTGGGCATGAGGATACATGGGTAGACCGCGAAAATCCGACATCGGACGAAGATTCTACAACAATTTCAACGAAGACCTAACTTCTGAATTTTCTGATGACGCAATTCTTCATTCATCCAATCAAGAGCTACACCATCAACACAAAGCCGAACTTCATCTTCAGCCGATAGTGTCACTTGATGAAGTCGGCGGTGCTTCTGCTAATGAGGGACGACTCTCGGATGATCGAGGGACATACAATATGTCAGCTTCCAGTGTCTCTGAAAGGTTGATTTTCCTCAGTATGAGCATCCGCAGAAGTCTTCATCTTTGACTTAATATTTTTGGAGCGCTCCACGGAAGATCCCGAAGAGTGCCTGTAACCAGAAGTCACCACTATCCGAGGCGCAAGGCATGGAGTCATGGATATACCAATAATAAACACGCAACAAAAATGGTAATCCTCAACTCTTACTTATTTACGGTTTCAAGAACCTAGTGATAATAACGTAAAAACCTCGAAAAACTTGCTCGCTTCTTCAAACTTGCCAAGACGAGCAAAATTCATTATTTAAAGTCAACACCTGACTTTGCATGAAACTATGAATAATTCCCATAACCTTTCATGTGAACATTCGCTGATTTTCTACATGTGTGCATGCACTATAAAATCGCAAAACTCATACATACATTATTTCATCATGTATATAATTGCTTACTTTCAGCAGTTGCTCAAAAATCATGACTTGATTTTCATAAAGCCGTGAACAACCCACGTAAATTTTTACTATGTGAACACTCACTGATCTTCAAAATTGTACAGACGTCCATTCTACAATTGTGAAAACTCACATATAGACATTATTTCACCATGTATAATTGTCTACTTTCAACAGTTGTTCAAAATCAAAACATTGATTTTACAAAATATATATATTCAACGTGAAACTCACGTAAATTTGAAAAATATATCTATATATTTTTGCTCCCTCGCACGAGCATCTGTCTTTGAAGCGAGAGTATATTTTCAAAGATTTCCGAAAGCTCGAAGATAAAAAAATTTCATGAAGGATCATAAACAAAATTTTATTACTAACAGACGCACGTCTATCAAAAAAGAAAAAACTTTTCTCTCGTACGAGCATCCACCTTTGAAACGAGAGTTTATTCCACTTTGTGAAATCTCACATATTTAAAATATAAAATTCCGGTTTTCGTGAAAGCTCATAGACGAATTTTATATCATTAGACTCAGGTCTATTTTGTTTGTTCCTTAAACTAACGAACGAACGAGCGCCTATTCATAAAACAAGGATTTGTTTTCATGGTCCCGGCCCGCGAATCTTAACCGACCACGGACTCGTCGTCCAAACTAGCGGTTCAACACCAATTTATGCTCATCAAACGATGCTCCAATCATGACATTGAAGCCTTCATCAAGTCGTGGTTTGCTCATGCTCTCTAAATCCGGTAACGTCTCAACTTACGACTAAGTTCAATTACTGGTATTATTATTTATGGCCGGAAAATCACCATTTAATGCTGACTGAGGAACACAACTTTCCTCAGTAAGCAGGGGACTTAATATAGATGGTGGATTTTCTACAAGGGCTAAAATCGTAAACTCATAATTATACGAAGCTCTAATCCATCAATCAGACGTGAGTATTGAGACACGGGTCTCTCATCGAACTCTCAACGGAGAGTACTTTCTCTCATAGTACATGTAGATATGTAGTCTCGCGACTGGACAACGACATATCTCATGAATACTGAACACTTTCAGTGATTATTTCTATATAGTATCACGAGATGGATGGCTCCTAGACAGCTTTCTCTGCTAGTATAGATCGATAACGTCTTCAAGAACAAACAACGAGTTTACCCTGACTATATAAAGGATATGACGTACCGACAAGCTCATATCGAGATAATTAATGCTCCTAGACAGCTTGCTCTGCTAGTATAGAGCCACAAAGTTAATTATTCCTAATTAAGATTAATTCTGCCGTGACATTCACTACCGAATTCCCAGAATAATCTATTATTGCTCCTATTCCATGGTCGAATCCACGACTGGTCCCATGGAATGGCAATAAAAAATTGTTCTGATTCTATGATCGAATCCACGGCTTGATCTCATAGAATAGCAATAACTATATTATCTCATTAGTCCGATTTCATGATCGAATCCACAACTGGTCTCATAAATGGTAATAGATAAATCTTAATTATTACGATTCTATGGTCGAATCTACGATCCCATGGAATGGTAATGCTCACTTTATTATTCTGAATTCGTAGTCGAATCCTCAGCCGATCCTATGAATTAATAATAAACATCTTATTACTCAGTTTTGTGAATTATTCTCCACTGAATTCCACAATTAGTAATAAATAATCAACAACCGGGAGTCTGAGCTACCTCTAAGTAATCCCCGATTAATATGGTGGAAGTGTATTCAACGACGATGCACTAACAGTCACCGCACGAACGAGTATTTCAAAATACGACGAAACGATTAACCTATTGCAAAATAGGAAGAAAAATAATGAATAATCAAAATATTGACCAAGGCGCCAAGGGATTGGACTCACTGACTGGCCGATCGTGCCATGACCTATCCTACGCCAGTTTTATATTTTATCATATTTTTATTATTTTCCTTCATCTGATGAAAATCCTTTCATTTGAACAAATCTCCTTCGTCTCAAGGAAACTCCTCGACTTCATGGTGTTTTTATAAACCCATGAAAATAATATAAAATTAAGGAAAAATAGTGTGGGGCGTGACCATTGGCCAACCGGCCATGCCTTGGTCCCAGCCGGCTCCACACCTTATGGTTCCTCATTATTTTATTATTATTATTATTATTATTATTTCTCTGATTTCATGAAAAAACTCCTTGATTTCATGGTATTTTGCAAAAATTAGGAAATAAATAATATAAAATTATGAAAACTCGTGGGACCGGGCCCTAGCCGTCCGGCCATGCCCTAGCCGGTCCCACACGCTCCTTTATTTTATTATTATTTATTTTATTTTCCTTGAATTTATCAAATTCCTTTATTTCATAGTATTTCTCTCAAATTAGGAAAAATTCCCTCAAATCATGAAAAATACATTAAAAAATATATAAAATTATGAAAACTTGTGGGACCGGGCCCTAGCCGGCCGGCCATGCCTCCCACGGCCCCAGAAGCCCTTGTTTTTATTATTTTAATATTTTTTCTTTCTTGAACTCATGAAAACTCCCTAAATTCATCAAAACTCTTTAAATCCATGATATTTTCATAAAATCATGAAAAATATTATAAAATTAAGAGAAAGGCACCACGAGACCGTGGTCACGATTGGCCGACCATACCATGGTTTCACGGTCCCACGCCTCCTCATTCCTTTATTTTATAATTATTCTCCATCATCTCATGGTGTTTTCCTCAGTTTCAGCGAAACCCTGATTTTGGCATATTTTCTCGAATGGACGCTCAACTGCATGTCAGAAAATATCAAAATTCTTAGAACTGAGACACGGACGTCTTGGTGACACGAGTATGTTATCTTGATCGACCAAGATTGGCTCTTTGGCTTACAGAATCCGGTCCCATCGATTTTCACAGTTTTGACCTAATTTGCACAATTGCACGTATTAGGTCCAAAACTCTTCCAAGCACTTTGGATTTTCATGAAGTGATCGTCATTCGATCCCGTGACCACCCAGGGAAGGTTTCATGACCCCTTGGTCGGTCCCTCACATCTTCATAATTAATTAGGTTTTTTCACCTAAGGCTCATACGAGCATTTTTGAATAAATGATTAAACTAGCATTTGATCATCTCTTCACCAACAAATCGTCAAATCTTCAGGAGTTATTTGTATTTGATCATGTGAGCATATGGACACTACATGGTTGATCCACGGTCCCATGTAGTCTCTCCCTCCTTCGTCCCATGGTTAAAATTCTGACGAACCATGAATTGATCATCAATTGATCAAATTAGGGTTTCTGAATCCAAGGATCATCATTCCAGATTCCAACCTTAATAATTTTACGACGACCTCATGGTCATTAATTTTATTAATTATGCTCGGTTCAACGACCAGTATTCTAATTAATATTTTTGGTACGCTGCCAATAATCCATCAGATGAGCAACACATGCTCAGTCGATCAAATATTCAACAATTCATCACATGAGCAACACTTGCTCAGATGATAAATATTTGCTCAAACCAAGGAATATTGGTTCAACAATCAATATTCAACGATCCATCGAATGAGAAATACTTGCTCACTTCATCGTAAGAACTATACCTCTGTCTCATGACATGTTCAATTCATGAGTTTCAGAACATCATGTTCGACACTCAACAACTACATGGACTCATCGTCCCATCAAACCACGAAGTCATCAATTGACTAACAAACCACGATACATCAATCGTGTCACTTGGGGGGATATCACTTACGGTTTTGGTCTGGCGGTCTACGACACGTGTGTTCAAATACACGATGGAATGTGAGCAAGTCGTGCAGTCAGTTGAAGGAGTTCACGAGGTAGTGGGTGGAAATCGACCAAGTCTCCACATGTTGAGCAACTGGTTTCAAACACGATCTCCACTTTCCCACTCCTTGATTCCATCAACTGTCACACTTCATGGGATCATGGTGTCTAAAATTCTAGCAATATAAATAAGTCTCTGAATCATGATTGAATCATCGACATCAACAGTATCATCAATCTCACGTCTCATCGACAACACGAGATCATCAACTCATCAATTAAGCAACTACTCTCAATTGAGAAATTTCAATCATTCAGAGCTTATTATATTCAGAATTCACACACCCACAATCTTTGATTACCATTGATTCCACACATTTCTCAGCTTCCCTCCTACAGATCAATCCATCTTCTCTTGTGACCGAATTTACTCTGGAATGGTCATTGTCTTGATTTAGGCCAGAGTACTACAGATTGATCTCTCGAATCTAAAGCACCCCCGTTGCAGCGGTGCATCTGTGTGAGGTTTAACATTTCGCTCGGTTCTAGGAGTCTCCTCCGTACGGTCGTCTCTTCAATTCCTTAAAAACCAGCAAATCGTTTTTCCCCATCTACATATGGTGATATGTATCATTCCCCCTTAGTCAATACTTCATCTCGACATTCAAACCACTCCCCCTTACATAATGATATGTAAACCATATCTATTTGTAGTATGAAACTACACATTAATTCTCCCCTTTTTGTCAATATAAATTGGCAAAGGTACGAAAACTAGTGGGATCCTCATGAAAATTTCAAGAGATACTTAATGACCAAAAGAGAAAAACATACCAACTTATTTAGATGCAATCATATAGCCGAAGCTAATTGCATTCATTAAGGAGTTTATAAAGATATAAGATAACTCCTACAATATTCTATAGCCGCACTCCCCACAAAGATTTGGCAATTAACCACAAGTTCAAAAAGTGAAAATGCGGGGGTCTAACAACTTCACCCAATATTTCGGTTAGCAATCTGTATGGACTAACTCTAATATACTTTTAAGAGAATCAACTAGACAGTCAGACTCAATCTTGATAAAAAGTATATCAATGTGTTAATATCTCGATCTCTTGATTTATCTATACTCAAGCAAATAGAAATCTGCATGTCTTTATTAAATAAAAGAGATACAAACTTGGATGGTACCAAATACCAATATCCAAGGATCAATCAATTTCCAATCAACAACCAAAGGTTGGATTTTTGATCGGTACAACGCACAACCTGTGATATTTCAATTATATAACAAAATATAATGCGGAACAGAAATAACACAGAGAACAGAAGTTTTGCTAACGAGGAAACCGCAAATCTAGAAAAACCCCGGGACCCGGTCCAGATTGAACACCACACTGTATTAAGCCGATACAGACACTAGCCTACTACAAACTAACTTCGGTCTGGACTGTAGTTGAACCCCAACCAATCTCACACTGATTCAAGGTACAGTTGCGCTCCTTACGTCTCTGATCCCAGCAGGATGCTACGCACTTGATTCACTTAGCTGATATCACCCACAACCAAGAGTTGCTATGACCCAAAGTCGAAGACTTGAATAAACAAATCTGTATCACACAGAAAAGTCTATGATAATAGATAAATTTGTTTCCCACATATAAACCCAAGAGTTTTGTTCTGTATTTTAATTAAAATAAAGGTGAACAAGAACTAATCGATAACCCGGAATTATATTCCCTAAGAACAGCCTAGAATTATCAATCACCTCACAATAATCTTAATCGTATGATAGCAAAACAAGATATTACGGAATCACAAACGATGAGACGAAGATGTTTGTGATTTCTTTTTATCTTGCCATATCGAGACATAATCTCAAGTCAATTATTTCAATTGAACTCGTACGATAGAAAATGGAAATACCTGATTGCTCAACCACAAGAGAAATAGTTTCGTCTGGCTTCACAATTCCAATGAAGTCTTTAAGCTGTTAACCTATACGGTCTCGAGAAGAAACCTAAGGTTAAAGGAGAATCGACTCTAGCTAAACCAACTAGTATCACACAAGAGGTGTGGGGATTAGTTTTTCCAGTTGCTAGAGTTCTCCTTTATATACTTTTCAAATCAGGGTTTGCAATCAATGTCAGCTTAGTAACAAAGCATTCAATATCCACCATTAGATGAAAACCTGATTAGATACCAGCTAATATATTTCAACCGTTAGATCGAAACTTATCTTGTCATACACCAATGAAATGTATTTCATTTAGGTTTGAGTAACCGTACCTAAACGTGTACACTTAGTTGGTTCACAAATAGTTAACCAATGGTTAGCCATATGAGCACTTTCATATTAACCGTATTCATCTTCTTCATAACTAGTTCAAATGACTTTAAAAGAACTCGTTGAAGAGTTGTTCAATTGCTTAGGTATTTATACATAGACACAATTGAAACAAAATCGGTTTGATTCATTTGAATCAATTCATGAACAATATAGCCACGGTTTGTAAAGATCGCATTCCTTATAATTATTATTTAAATTCAGGAACTACCGATTTCAGAAAATAACCAGCTTGGGTACGCGTACGGGTATGCGTACCTTAACAACCAGATTGAGTTGGTTTTGGTTTCCGAACTCAACACAATATTTCGGGTAAAAAAGTTCCGCCAGTACACGTACCTAAGGTGACTGGTTTACATGTTTGTAACTACAAACTCAACAAAATTTTCCGGGAGGAAATGTTCCGCCAGTACGCGTACCCAACCCGTCTCCTTTACCAATTTCGTATGCACACATATGCACACACTTGGTTTCCATTACATGGATTTATACACTAATGTGCGAACACACTATATATGCTTTTATCCATAGATGGTTACATAATATCAGCTCTATATTTCAATCATTGAAACATTCTTCTATAATGTTATAATAGTCGTTCTTCACAACTATCGTCATCAAAGAAATTTTCAAGAGATTGAAACATCATCATGATTTTCGTCACGGGTAAAGATGAAAATGGTTAAAGCGAAAGCTTACCAACACATATTTCGATAAATAGATAGGCGAGATAAACTCGGATCAAAATAACAAATGTGTATGTATGAAAACTATCATACTCATACGACTTTTGTCTCAAGAGTAGGAGATAGAGTAGATAGACTTTTGAGTGATAGATAAGTTCAAGTCTCCACATACCTTTTAGTCGGATGAAGTTCCACTGGTTCCTTGAGTAGTTCTTCGTCTTCGTAAGATGATCGCGCTGGAGTCTGGAGCTCAACTAAACTTAATTATCCTAGTCTGAAAATTAGCCATAAGTAGACTAGAAATCAAGACATATAGTTTTGAAAACTAAATTTGACAAACAAGCTTGAGATAGCAACGCTTGCGAGTTCGACCGAGAAATGCTCAAAGAAAAATAACTCTCCCCCGTAAAATGTCATTCCCGAAAGAACAACAAGAGCGACGATACTTTTACGAGAAAAGAATGATTTCTTTGGACATAATAAAATCACATGAGTACATGAATTTATATCCAAAAATCACAATTGAATTAGCCACAAAAATGATCAATTCAACTGGCCATGCTCGACATAAGAAAACTTAAGGAGTGACACAATACATGCACAAAGATGTGGATCAGGAAAAGACCAATATTGCGGAATAAACAAAGATTCATTCTATTTTTCATCATTATTTGCACAATGACATATAATAGACTTAATCTTTGTAAACAAAAGTTCATCCTTTCTTCCATCAATATTTGAATAATGACATAAAAGGCTTAACTTTTGTATTCAAAAGTTCATCCTATCTTTTATCAATACTTTTATACCGACATAATAAAGATAACTTTTGAACAAGTATGGGAAAATCAAGGTTCACGGACGTAAAAAACATATCCCATAGCAATTTGCAATATATGAAACCATAAAGATTAATACTGCAAAAATCATCTTCCAAATAACTTAGAATTTAAACAAATAAATCTAAAAACATTGTAGATGAAAATCGTTGGTGTAGATGGTGAAAAATGGTTTGCTGGTTTTTCAGGAAAATGAAGAATCGAGCGTGTTGTCGAGACTCCTCAACCAAGAAAAATGTTGAACCTCACACAGATACACTGCAAAGGGAGTGCTTAGATTAGAGAGATCAATCTGTATGAATCCGGCCTAAACCAAGTCAATGGTCGTTCCAGAGTCAATTCGGTCACAAAGAGGGAGATGGGTTGGTATGTAGGAGGGAAGCTGAGAATTGTGCGGGATAAATGATGATCGAGGATTGTGGATGTGTTGACGGTTTCTGCAATAATTGGTGAATTGGTAAGTTCAAATAAGTTCTGGTGGATTTATGAATTCTTGAGAGTAGTTACTCGAGAAATTCTGTGTTGACCATTACTGATAATGGCCTCAATCATGGATTAGAGACTTATTTATATTGTCAGATCTGTGAACACGTTGATCCCTGTAAGTGTCACGGTTTCTTGAGTGAAAGAGTGGGAAAGTGTGAGATCGTGTTAAAGTCGGTTCCATGTCATGTGGAGATTTGACAGATCGTGCACCCACTATTTTGCTAACTCCTTCAACCGTTTACACGACTTACGCACATTTCTCGTCGTGGATGAATCCACGTGCCGTAGACCGCCAGACCAAAACCCTAAGTGATATCCCCCCATTTGTGACGTGATTGATGTCTCACAAATCGTGGAGTCTGCAAGGCAGACGTGTTTTAATTAGTCAGTTATTGACTGATCAGACAGTGAGTCTAAGTATTGTTGAATCGAGCATGATTGACGAATGCTCAGTGATTCATGAGTATTAATGTTGCTCGTCTTAGCAAATATTATAAATTCGACGAGTTGTTGAATATTGATGAGCTACTGAACATACATGGATTATTCGAGCAACTGAGCAAGTATTGCTCGATTTAACGAATTACTGACAAATTACTGAATATTGATAATTGGATCAATATTCGAGCAACTGAGCAAGTATTGCTCAATTCGACAAATTGATAATTTTGAGGTGCAACTGAGCAAGTATTGCTCAATTAGACAAAATACTGAATGTCGATAATTTGACGTGCAACTGAGCAAGTATTTCTCAATTCTACAAATTACTAACATTACTAAATATTGATAGGTGGATCCATATTTGAGCAACTAAGCAAGTATTGCTCAATTCGACGAAATATTTATTGGTGATGCAACCCAATAAAATATTAAGATATTGGTAGATTACCAAAAATTATATGATTAATCCAGATGTTGGTTGTTGAATCCATCATAAATTCATTAGTGTTTAAATCCTGCTCTGAATGATGATTCGTAGAACATTTGTTCGAAACCCTAATTTCAGATCAATTATTTGTTAACTGATGAATCGCTGAAAATAGGTCACGAGTGATAGAGGGACCGACCACATGGGATGATGGACGACCATGTGTTTCCCGAATGCTCGAGTGAGCGTGCACCAGAGTCTTGAGTTGACCAGTCGGTGAAGGAATGATGATTAAATGCTGATTTCATCATTTACTGAAATATTGTTGGGGTCAGCATTAGGTGATAAAACCTAGGTATGACAGATGGGGACCGACCAAGAGGGCATGGGGCCGGCTCTTGGTGATCACGGGACCAGCTGTTGGTCGTTTGAGCAATCCACAGGTTGGTTGGAGAAAATTTGGGCCCAATATGAGCACTTGAGCAAATTAGGTCAGAATTATGAAAACATGTGGGACCGGCTTTGTGCAATCCCTAGGGATTACTCTAGTCGGTCATGAAGTCATGCAAGTGTTTCCATGGTGTTCGTGTCTCCGTACTGAGAGTTTCAACATTTTCTGATGTGCGTTCGTGCAACATTGTGAATTTTCAGAAGAGTTTCATCTTGACCGAAATTCTTGATTTTTGTTTTTCATGATTCGAGCAAAATTTGAGAAAATATGAAAGAATCATGAATTTTGCTCAAACCAAGGAGTTTCATGAATTGAGGAAAATAATAATTATAAAAGACTAGGGATTGCAAGGTATGGGACCGGCCACGGCTAGGGCATGGCCGGCCGGCTATGTTTCCCGGTCCCGCACGCCTTTCCCTAATTTTATATTACTCCCTCCGTTTCACAAAGATAGTCCGCTTTGACTTTCTCAGAATATTAAGGAGACCATACTATTTTACTTGACTACCCTTATCTACTTACCTATTTTATTTTAATAAAAATGCTAGTAATAAAGACTATCCAAAATTTGTTGTGAGAATTGTAAATACGAAATATAAAAGCAAAATTTAAAAGATATCGAATTTATGAAGTATAAACTTTATAAGGAATTTAATGAGTTAAATGTATATTTTCTTAAAAGGAATGAATGATATATTTCTTTCCTCAATTATACTAATTTCTTTAGTATTTTAGATTGGGTCACGTTAAAAATGGATTTATGATTATAAAGAATTCAAGGGTATACTAGAGAGTTCGTTGAAAACGTATGACTATAAACAGAAGCTGGACACAATTTTGAAACTGACGAAAAAGGAATAGAGGACGGTCTTTCAGAAACAAAGGGAGTATTACTTTTCATGAAACCGTGATATTATGGAGAATCCATGAGTTTTCGTTGAAACGGAGAAGTTTCATGAGTTTAGGGAATAATAATTATAAAAGCTAGGGATTGTGAGGTGTGGGACCGGCCGCAGCTTTGGCATGGCCGGCCGGCTAGGTTGCCCGGTCCCGCACACCTTTCCCTATTTTATAATATTATTTTTCACGAATCCACGAAGTTATGGAGAATTCATGAGTTTTGCAAAAAACAAGGAAAGTTGCTAAAAAAACCAAGGAGTTTTCATGAGTTCATGAAATAACAAAAAATAAGGAAAATAATGAGAGAGGCATGGGACCGGACACGGCTAGGGCATGGCTGGACGACTGAAGGGCCCGTCCCTGAGCGCCTCTTATTATTTTATTATTATTTGTTATTTTTCTCCTGTTTTTTGTAGGATTCCTCATATGTCCATATTTTTGAATGCTCGTTTGTGCATCCGGGTGCTCAGTCGTGCATCATTGTCGAGTACACTTGCGCCATTTTTGTGGGGCTTACTCAGTGGTAGTCCAGATGCCCGGTTGTTGAGTATTATTATCAGTTCATGAAATTCAATGGAGAATAATTCATGAACTGAGCAATAAAAAATGACTAGTTGTATTATCAATTCATAGGATCAGTCGTGGATTAAACCATGAATTCGGAATAATAAAGTTAAGTATTACCATTCCATGGGATTGTGGATTCGACCATAGAATCAGAGTAATTAAATATTACTATTTAATGAGATCAGTCGTGCATTCAATCATGAAATCAGAATAATAAAATTATCTATTATCATTCCATGAGATTAGCCGTGAATTCGATCATGAAATTCGGAATAATAAAATGACACAATTGGTTATTTCCATTCCATGGGATCAGGCCATGGATTCGACCATGGAATAGGAGCAATTGTTATTGCCATTCCATGGGATCAGGCAGTGGATTCGACCATGGAATATGAGCAATTGTTATTGCCAATCCATGGGATCAGGCCGTGGATTCGACCATGGAATAAGAGCAATAATAGATCATTCTGGGAATTCAGTGGTAAATGTCATGACAGAATTAATCTATTGCAGAAGATATATTAGCCAGTTAAAGCGTCATATCCATTCTGAAGGTGTATAGTCAGAAGACAGCGAGTTGCCGAAGTCCTGAAGACGTTTTTGCTCTCAATCTACGGAGAACCGCCTGGATCTATACACGGTCTCTCTACATAGTCAGGTAAAAGTGAGTGTCACCGACATCCTGAAGGCGTTGTTGCTCTCAATTTACGGAGAACCGCCCAATCGTTCTTCTGTGTAGAGGCGGGTCTCTCTCATGTAGTCAAGGAACAATGAGTGTCACCGACGTCCTGAAGGCATTGTTGCTCTCAATCTTACAGAGAACCGCCCAATTACGTTATTCTACATAGAGGACATGATGAAATGCGTAGCACTGAACGCTCATCTAGTGGAGGCCTTTTAGGAAACATATTCATCATGGCTTCGTAAAATATGAATCGTTGCATGCCTGAAAGCCGTGTCAAAAACATGCCTCATGATTTTACGGTTTGGTCCTTTGTTGAAAATCCACCATCAACATTTAATCCCCTGCTTAGTGAGGGACAGTCATGTTCCGCAGTAAGCATTAAATGGTGATTTTCAGTCGACGAGATCGGTGGTTGAACTCAGTCGTACAAAGGTAGTTTCAGAATCCTCGATTTTCCCAATGGTGTCATGTACGAGCAAATGCATAGATAAGGACCCTGATAGCAAGATAGAGTGTCATCTCATAAGCGTGAAGAGATGAGGCACTTCTGATTTGGACACTCGAAGGCTCAGTTTTGGTCAGTTTAGCGTTCGTGGGCCCAAGGCCCAAAGGAGGAAACCCATGTATTTTAGGTTTTTGAAATTAAAATAATATAAAAGTTAAGTAACCCTAATATTTTTTTTGTTGATCAACTGAGCATCTCCTCTCTTCATTGCACGTCCGAGCAGCAGGGGGAGAAAAAATTTTCACGCCACTTCCCGTCGTCGTCTGATCACCGTCTGACGGATTTCCGGCCGGCGCCGACAGGTAAGTCCGTGCATTTTTTTTGCTGTGTGTTTCATGATTCATGAATTGTTCACAAAACAAAAAATCCCATAGTGGCAAGCATATGTAGGATTTACGAAGAATTTGTTTTTAGAAAACATATGTATGCCCGTTTTTCGTTAGTTTAGGAAACGAGCAAAAATCCCTAATATGGAAGAGATACACAAAATTTTGAATAGACATGGTCTAGTTGCAGTAGTAAAAGTTTTGTTTATTAGGTTTCATGAAAACCAAATTTTGTTTTCGAAGCATGAACTTTGTAAATACTTTTAGAAACTTAGGTTTGTTCGTAAAAGTAATAATAATGATCCTTAGGGTTAAAGGAAATTTTGAAAAGACCTGGAGTTCATGATAAAATTTGTTTATGAACTTTCAAAATTTTATTTAGAATATGTGGACCTTTGCAAAAATAGAAAAGACCCTCGTTCCATAAACGAATGATCAACTGAGGAAAAAAGTTTTTTTATTTATTTTTTATATTCACATGAGTTATTTAACTTATGATTTTTTTTTAAAAGGTACGTGACTTATTCACGTTTTATTTAAATAGAAATCAATTTTTTTTTGAAGGAATGAGGAGCATGAAATCCCCAAACTTCATTGATAATAATATATAGTTACATAATAGTCAATTACACCCATGAATCGAAATACATGATTAATAATCTTGAACAGAAATAAATCCCAAAAAAAATTCTGTAGTAAATGTATGTAAACCGAGTGGAGAATTGAAATCTTCTAATGGTTTATCACCATTTTGTTGGATACTCTCTGAGAACATAGAATGCTTTGATAAGAGAAGTAATATGCCCAAATTCTTCATCGAATTATGTAATCTTTGATCATCACGTCTGCGGATGATTGAATGAAAGATTGAACGAAATAGAAAGTCCTCCAGGAAGTAAGAGAAACCGTAATGGCACAAACTTTCCATACGTTATCAGAAATAAAATCTATTTACAATACCAATTGCTATAATGCAAATTTTTTTATTTAGATATATACTAAATTAGATAAATCTACCTGGATCTTAAATTAAATTAAAATCCGGGCAGAAACGGAGAAGATGAAGATAACTACCCTAAAGAAGATAAATCAAGTTTTGATTCATGAAAAATTGTTGAAAGCAAACAATTTATGAGTTAATGAATATGTATGAATTTAGTGATTTTATAGTGTATGTACACGTAAAAATCAGCGAATGTTCACATGGAAGGTTATGTGAATTATTCATAGTTTCATGGAAGTCAATGTCGACTTTAAATAATAAGTTTTTTTCTCGGCTTTGCAGGTTTGATAGAACGAGCAAGTTTTTGAGATTTTACGTTGTTATCATTAAGTTCGTGAAATCGTAAATAGGTAAGAGTTAAGGATTACCAGTTTGCAAACATTGATGTGAGCATCATAATTGTTCTGTTGCTTTAATTCCATTGTGCTGATGAAATTTGTGTATGGATGTCGCACCAACTTTGCAGAGATCACTCAATCCCGTAGCACTTCTGAAGATGATGTTTCTTCTAGAGAGGATGTTTCCACAGACGTATCTTCCAGAGATGATGGTTCCTCCAGAAATTATGATTCTGATATTTCTAAGGATAAAGAAGAAACTTCCAAGACTAAGAACATTCCAATTGATGAGGAAAAGTTCTTTGTGTACCCGTATAGACCCGAAAAGCGTCCTTTAGGCTCCTCGTTTCGGCTTCTCATAAATCCCAGAACTACTTCTCAGAACAAGTTGGTGTCTCCTCCAGCAATAATTCGATTTTGTATGGAAGGAAAGCATTATTCGGCTTCTCATGTGAAATTAAAACTTTGTCGGAGGTCGCTGACACACTTTTTAGGATGGGCAAGGCATATGCTAGGCCATAGCCGTGTAAGGACCTTGCTGGATAGTGCACAAGTGACACGATCCATTCAAACTGCTGGGGATTTTATCATTAATCATGACATACCAGGTATTGTAGCTTTGCTTGCTCGTTTGTGCGTTCCTATTCACACCTTCATATGCAGATAGGGGGAATTCACTGTTATCTTAGAAGACGTAGTTGCTTTGTTGCATCTTCCAGTTACCGGTAATTTCCCTAAAGAGATTTCAGCATAGGATAAGGAGATATCTAACGTATTGGAGTCCAAGATGGACGAATTCAATGAGTCGCCCAAGTCTTGCTATGCTCAATGGTTGTCATATTGGTGGCCGAGGGATGGAATTCCTAAATAACCGGTCGATGGTACTTTAATAATTGATGCTTTCTTATGCTTATGGCTCTCCAGGGATATCCTTGAAGATTTTGGACACTTGTTGAAGTCGTTTGTGGTTCGTTTCGCCATAAAGATGGCTAAAGGTGAGAAACTTCCAATTGGTAGTCTATTTTTGGGTTTGGTGTTCGCCAATTTAGATTCTTTAGTTATAGACTCCAGTATCTCTGAAGGCTTCATGAAAGTCGAAACATATGCCAATACCATGTTCCTCCAAGCCTTGATGTGGGAGCATCTTGAGAGTTACGCCTCAATTCCTCGTAGCATCTTGCAAGGACCCAAGGTCGATACTCGTCACGCCTTCCTTGATAAGAATAACGCCAGAATCATGCGCTGGTCTACAAAGCATCCACAATATAAGATATGTATTACTGACGTTCTGGACATTGAATCCGAGTTTAATTTTCGCCCCTGGGTGTCGGTTCCTTCCCTTTTTTCGCAATTGATCACTTTCAATACTTCCGAGAATGTCATGTTGAGTAATGGTGCTGGTCTGAGCGATGGAGAAATATCTTTTATATTGATTTGCACTCATGGTTTCTTGATATCAGTAATGAATGGAGAGTTCCAGGTAGAAGAATACAACATTGATAGAGCAGCTCGATAGATGGGCGTCGATCAATGTATCCCAGGTCACCGAATGAACAAACCATCAGTTGAGCATTTGAAGGCTAATCTGGACTGCACTCATGCGGAGGGAGGTGAGTATTTATTCCCATGCTCTGATCGTCTTAATTTCGTGACTCCGGATTACATAGAATTCTGGCGTCAGCAACTTGGGAGTTTGCATGAGTTTCTGATGGATGTCAAGTCCCCAGTTCGAGAGTTTCCTTCCCCTGACATGATTTCTTATCGACCAAGATTAAGATACTTTTCTAGTGGTGACAAGAGGAAAGAGTCTCCAAATGCGACACATGTAAGTGCTTTTCCTCATGATTTTAGCAAAAGCATGACATTCACACTTTTAATTATATTGTTGACTCCATGGTAGGATGGACGTGCTGTGGGACCTCGAATTGATGTAAACTCTCCAAACCTCCAAGAAAATCCCCAGGGTGGATAAGGAAGAAGCAAAACTTCATAGAATGATACCGAATAACGTGCAGTCCCCTGCCGCTTCTTTGGTGACTTGTTAGCACTTCTCTTATCGTTACGATTTCCTTGTCCATGTAATCAGGATCTTGAATATTATTAATTTGTTTTAGAATTTTGATCCATCGGTTATTGACGGTCTTCACCTTGTTTCTAATCGAACAATCCATAAATCCAATACCGATGATGAAGTGGATGTAAGTATCCTTTGCGTAAGTGATTATAAATTTTCCTTGATTGAAGTAATGACGATTATTGTTGACACGTCTGGTGTGCTTGGGAACGACACACAAAAGACTTGCAAGTATACAAGGCCAAGTTTTAGTATAGAGAGTAAGCAAGGGATTAGTCCACAGGGAGTGGGAGCATACAAGAAATTTTCCTAAGCTAGCAATGGAGACAAGGCACTATGGCAGTGAGCAAGGCAAAGTAATATGGCAATTGCAAAGAACCAAAACAGTTAACAAAGCAAAGATGACAAAACAGCATGGAACCAAGGCTGTGAGCCAGGGGCAGGGGTGAGTTTGTGCACTGATTTCAATGCACAACAGGCTTCAAAATACAAGAAATAAACAGCAAGATAGCTAAGAAATTTAGTTGAGCAGGGAGCAAAATAAGACTGAAATTGTAAGTGACTGAAATAAGGTATTGTGGTCTAAGCTAAGGCTTAGAGTCCACCTTTGTGTCCTAGCCAAACAATGTGATCCTAGGTTGAGTTGAATATCCTATGCATACATCTAGAATGGGAGGAAAACTAATTTGCTCACTAGTTTGCCCCTAGCATTGACTGTCTTTTGACAGAACAATCAATCACAGGCACTATGAGCATTAGTCTCTTCCCATTGCTCAATCAAAACAATGCACTAAGGCTCTAACCTAGCATTCCACTATCAGACAGTGCACTGAGGTTTCATCTAAACCTCAGCTGCAACAATTTAGCTCATGCTCAACATATAAACAACATTAACATTCATCACATATGATAATAAGAGAAAAATCAAACAAAACAAGACTGAAAATTTACAAAACAAATGAACCAACGGTGTAAACATGAAACATATGAGAAACTGGCTAGTCCAGTTCTCTACAAGAGTGAAGCTGGCTAACCCAGCATGGTTACAACACACACCCACACCTTCTATTTATACCCAGAAATCAAAATTAGGGTTTACAATGTTTTCCCCCAAATTCTCAAAATTAGGGTTAGATATTTTACCTAATTTGATGTGACAAATCACTCAAAACGGCCGACCCATTTCTTCTCTGCCTCTTCTGGTCCTTCTATGCCTTCAATTGACGCCTCTGCTGCTCTAATTGTTCCCTAGTTCGAGTTATTTTACTCACCCCAAAACCTAGGGTTTCAGTGGTTGTGAGATGGGGAAAATAACTAGGCTAGGGAGATGGGTTTGAGGTAGGGTAGGTGATGGTGGTTGAGACAGCGTCTCTGTGATGGTCGGGGAAGAAGGTGGTTCGCACGGAGTGGCAGGGCATGGTGGTGGTGAAGGGGTTGCAGGTGATGGAAGAGAGGAAGTTTGGGGAAGAGAAGAAGAGGTCGACAGTTTGGGGAGAAGGGGGTGTTTGGCTTGAGGTCGATGGGTTTGGAAGTTAGGGTGTTGAGCGGGTGTGGCAAAGGGTGATGATTTGCGAGGAAACACGTCGGATGTGAAGATGGTAGGTGGATCCAACGGTGAGATGGGAAGATATTGGAGCGACCGTAGGATGAGGAAATGCAGCAAAAAGGACGGCTTCAGATGGAGTTAGGTACTATAGTGTTTGACAGGAGCTTCGGATTTTGATGCACAATGATGAGGCGACCGTTGGATGATGAGATGGATCCAATCTGACGGCTCTCATGGAAATGGGTATGGATAATGGAAATGGATTTGGGTAAGGGTTTTGGGTCTTGGGTATGCCAAGACCATATCTTCTTTAAGAACAATTCTTCCTCTTCAATCCCACTTCTCGTTGATCCGGCTCTTGCAAACATCATTCTTCGCTTCCTCCTATCGAGAGTCTTTGCCGTTCCTTTGCTCTTTTCGCTCCGTGAGTTAACCAGGCTTTATTTAGTACCTAAAATGCAAAATTAATTAAGAAAAGTATTTATTCTTGAAAACAACGAAAACACAGAATATGGGATAAAATGTAGAATTAATGCACAAAAGATGAGTTAAATGCCAAGAAAAATATATAGAAATATGCACTTTTTAGCACTCATCAAATACCCCCAAACCTGAATTTTACTTTTCCTCAAGTAAAACAAAACTAAGGAAATCCTACCTATACCACTGTCGCTGGTCTCTCGAATGCATTTAGCGTATGCACTAAGCCTTTTAAACCACTAAGTGTCCCTAGTGGACGAGTGAAGTCTCGTGAAGGTTTGCTTAGAACGTACCTACAAAGTTCTAGGTCAAAATATGAGCTCAGATTCCATGAAACGTGACATGTGCAAGACAGTTTAAGCTCACAGCAAAGGAATATGTCAATCTAGCTGTCAAAGGCACAATCCTAGCACTGATAACAACTAAAGACATGTGATAGGAGTGTAAAGTGTATCTACACATGTGTAAAGAAAGATCTGAAGTTATGACTACTAATCACCAAGAGATAGTTTCTCAGGCTAAGAACCGAGGTCGAAATCTAGCTAGCTGTCCGGACTTTACGAGAATTGTGAATGAGTAGGAGGTATTTCACAATCACTCGCGTTGTACATCAATGGCATGCACCCTTCCTTGCTTAATAAAACAAAAAAATGACTCTTTACATGACTCTTATTTACATTGACTACTCTCTTTTATTTTTGGAACAAGAGAGAATGGAATTGATAAATACTTGATTTTTTTGTATTTTTCTGAATTTTTTTTTTTTTTTTTTTTTTGAAAAAAGAAACACTTTTGATACATATACAAAAGGAAACAAAAGATTACATGACACTTTGCAAGAGGTAGCCCTTTTTGATGCACCCAGTTAAATTCGATGGTTGTCTTTCTTAATGTAACCTCCACCTTCTATCCCAACCAACCAAAGAACAAGCTAGTCAAGTTTCGTTCAGTATTCTAAAGTGATTGGCAATCGTGACTTCCTATCAAACACCTTGAAGATCGAGGCCATACATGTATTGGTAGATCGTGCGCGTGCAAATTTCTTATCACTATGTGAATTGTGCTAGAATCAGGGTGCCTAAATATCTAGACTAAGACTCCTAATAATTACATATTTGCACAAGAGTCAACATTTCAAGGTAAATGAGCTCCATTTTTTATGTTTTTTTTTCTTTCAATTTTTAATTTTTAATATTTTTTTTTTTATTTTTATTTTTTTTAAAAAAGAAAATAAAATTTGGTTTTTGAATGGGAGCAAGCCCACTGTTTGGTTTTGTGTTTGCTTTGGCTCAGCTGGTTTGAAAACGTTTGGTGAAACTGAGTCCAAAATCTCGGCCTAGAATTTGGGTACTCGGCCCACTAACGAGTTAACCTAGCGTGATCGGTTACAAGCTCAGCTGGGTTTAAAAACCCAGAATACAAAATACAAGTCCAAATTAAACAAGCTCACAAAAATTAAATACAAGCCCACAAATTAAACAAACAAGCCCACAAAAATTAATTACAAACCCAACAGAAAATAAAAAGCCCAAAAATTGGCTTTAATATTACAAGCCCACAATTAAAAATTGGAAGCCCACAATACGGGTTCTCTTAAATGGGTTACCTTTTAAGCACAGCCCAGCTGCTCTGATATTGTTGCAAAAACCCAGTTGGGCTTTGGTTCTTTTCCTTGGTGGCGTCCCAGCAGAGGAAAAACTGGTTCAGAACAGCAGGTCCAACAGCAAATGAAGTGAAGCAGATGCAGATGCAAATGCTATGCAGTGAAATGCAAAAATAGCTAATAAAACTACACGAAAAACACAGCACCAGTCCCCGGCAGCGGCGCCAAAAACTTGGTGGGCCCGGGAAAGCGTATAAAATTGAAGCGAAATGAAACGGGCCTACAGTAATACCGCAAGTGCACGGTCGTCAGTTGTAGCTCGTGCAAGTACGGGTCGATCCACAGAGACTGGGTGTGTTTGGAGTTTCTAGCTATTTGGGCTCTAAATTTGCTATTGGGCTTCTAATTGTGCTTTGGGCTTAGTGGGTTTTTGTAACAATGAAATGGTTTTGGGCTCAGTGGGTTTGGATTGACTGTGAACTTATGGGCTTTTGGTCTTTTGAATTGCACTGGGCCTTGGGCTAACAGTGACTGTGAATTGGGCTTTAGCTTTTCACCTGGGCTTTGATTAAGTCCACAGTGGGCTTTTGTAATGACTGAACTTGTAGCCCAGAATTGAACTGGACCTGAAGCAGCAGCAGTGGTGGCTTCAGCAGCAGCAGAAGCAGTGCACAGCAGCAGCAGAAGCAGTGCACAGCAGCAGCACAGCAACAGCAAGTAGTAGCAGCTGGGGGAGAACAAGGCAGCAGAGCACTAGGCCAAGGATGGCATTTACAATGACAATGAAGATGGTAGTGAAATAATGAGACAATGGATGATAAAACAATAAACACAAGAAAACAGATACAAATACAAAACACAAAACAGGTGACAGTGGCAGTGGAGAGTGATAGTGAAGAAAAGCAAAGGAAATGGTGAAAATGGCAGTGAGGATGGCAATGGAAATGAAGCAAAGAGAAAGACCAAGGCAGTTAACAAAGCAAAGATGACAAAACAGCATGGAACCAAGGCTGTGAGCCAAGGGCAGGGGTGAGTTTGTGCACTGATTTCAGTGCACAACAGCTACAAATTGCAAGAAATTAAACAAGCAAAACAGGTAAGGAGATAAACTGATCAGGAAGCAAAACAAGACTGAAATTGTAAGTGACTGAAATAAGGTATTGTGGTCTAAGCTAAGGCTTAGAGTCCACCTTTGTGTCCTAGCCAAACAATGTGATCCTAGGTTGAGTTGAATATCCTATGCATACATCTAGAATGGGAGGAAAACTAATTTGCTCACTAGTTTGCCCCTAGCATTGACTGTCTTTTGACAGAACAATCAATCACAGGCACTATGAGCATTAGTCTCTTCCCATTGCTCAATCAAAACAATGCACTAAGGCTCTAACCTAGCATTCCACTATCAGACAGTGCACTGAGGTTTCATCTAAACCTCAGCTGCAACAATTTAGCTCATGCTCAACATATTACATACACAAGCATTCATCATACAAGATAATTCAAACACACTAGACATGGTGAACAAATACAATTGAAATTACTGAATTTGAAATTAAACAAGAGGTAACAGTAGAGAGCACTGGCTAGTCCAGGCCTCTAAGGTGGTGCTCTGGATAATCCAGGCATGGTTACAACACACACCCACACCTTCTATTTATACCCAGAATTCAAAATTAGGGTTTACAATGTTTTCCCCCAAATTCTCAAAATTAGGGTTAGATATTTTACCTAATTTGATGTGACAAATCACTCAAAACGGTCGACCCATTTCTTCTCTGCCTCTTCTGGTCCTTCTATGCCTTCAATTGACGCCTCTGCTGCTCTAATTGTTCCCTAGTTCGAGTTATTTTACTCACCCCAAAACCTAAGGTTTCAGTGGTTGTGAGATGGGGAAAATAACTAGGCTAGGGAGATGGGTTTGAGGTAGGGGAGGTGATGGTGGTTGAGACAGAGTCTCTGTGATGGTCGGGGAAGAAGGTGGAAGTGGTGAAGCTCGAGGTGGAGGCAGAGAGCAGTTCTGCCATGGTCGGGGAAGAAGAAGATGGGTTTTGGGGAAAATTGATTTGGGAAGAAGGAGATTTTTGTTTTAGGTCGATGGGTTCGATGGCTAGGGTGTTGAGCGGAATCATCTGAAGTTGATGCGCAGCGAGGTGATCCGTTGGATAATCACTTACTAATTGAATTGAACGGCACGATGTAAACAAGCTCTGAGCGACCGTTGGATTAAGTGATACAACGAAGCTGACGGCTACAGATGGAGTTAGGTGCTGTAGTGTTAGACAGGAGTTTCAGACTTTGATGTATGGCGATGCTGCGACCGTAGGATGCTGAGATGATCCAATCTGACGGCTAGAAAGGGAAACGGGTATGGATATAGGAAATGGATTTGGGTGGGGTTTTGGGCCTTGGGTATGCCAAGCCCATATCTTCTTTAAGAACAATTCTTCCTCTTCAAGCCCACTTCTCGTTGATCCGGCTGTTGCAAACATCATTCTTCGCTTCCTCCTAGCGAGAGTCTTTGCCGTTCCTTTGCTCTTTTCGCTCCGTGAGTTAACCAGGATTTATTTAGTACCTAAAAATGCAAACTTAATTAAGAAAAGTATTTATTCTTGAAAACAACGAAAACACAGAATATGGGATAAAATGTAGAATTAATGCACAAAAGATGAGTTAAATGCCAAGAAAAATATATAGAAATATGCACTTTTTAGCACTCATCAAATACCCCCAAACCTGAATTTTACTTGTCCTCAAGTAAAACAAAACTAAGAAAATCCTACCTATACCACTGTCGCTGGTCTCTCGAATGCATTTAGCGTATGCACTAAGCCTTTTAAACCACTAAGTGTCCCTAGTGGACGAGTTGAAGTCTCGTGAAGGTTTGCTTAGAACGTACCTACAAAGTTCTAGGTCAAAATATAAACTCAGATTCCATCAAATGTGACTTGTGCAAGTCAGTTTAAGCTAACAGCAAAATGGAGATGTCAATCTAGATAAAAGGCACAATCCTAGCACTGATAACAAATAAAGACATGTGATAAGAGTGTAAAGTGTATCTACACATGTGTAAAGAAAGATCGGATGTTATGACTACTAATCACCAAGAGATAGTTTCTCAGGCTAAGAACCAAGGTCGAAATCTAGCTAGCTGTCCGGACTTTACAAGAATTGTGAATGAGTTGGAGGTATTTCACAATTACTCGCGTTGTACATCAATGGCATACACCCTCCTTGCTTATTACAATGAAACAACAAAATGACTATTTACATGACTCTTATTTACATTGACTACTCTCTTTTTATTTTTGGAACAAGAGATGATGGAATTGATAAATACTTGATTTTTTTGTATTTTTTTGATATTTTTTTCTGAATATATACATCGTTTTTTTTTTTCTTTTTTTTTTTTTTTTTTTTTT